>NW_028319090.1:355000-407527 GCF_062004578.1 Staurois parvus
AATATTTTCTCTTTGAAAGTACTGCCTCGGTTTACAAATTTTTTTCGCAATACCAAGTGTATGTCCGTGTCGATTTTTAAATGCAATTGCTGACCTTTTTTTTCTTCACTATATCTCACAGAATTAGCTGTCACTTTCCCCGAGCTAAAGGATACTTGGTTTCTTTTAACTCGGAAAATAAACTAAAAAGAAACTTTCTTTCTTTTAACTCGGGGAGATAAACTAAAAGGATACTTTGTTTCTTTTAGCTGGGGGGGGGGGAAGTGACAGCTGATTCTCTAAGCTATAGCAAAAAAAAAAACAAGACGGTAATTACATTTTAAAACCGGCGCTGACCTATAGTGACAGTGACTTTCTTTTTACTTTTTTCTGACCTCCGGAACGGATTAATTGGTTTTCAATGCATCCCTATGGGAAACCGCTTTTGGTTTACAAATTTTTTGCAGCGCAAAACTTCCCGGAGAATGCATTAAATTTGTAAACCGAGGTACACCTGTACTTGACAGATCCCCTAAATGGCTGCGGCTGTTTCATCGGTGTGTCCTTACCTATCCTCTCCCTGACGTGCTACTGGGAGAGTATTTCCATTCAATTCTTTATGAGTATCTACCATCCACTATGTCATGTGATGCAATTTTTAAGTGTTTGAGTATTCGGCTTTCTTCTATGTAGTCTCAAAGCAATATTATGTACTATGTTCTTTTTTCTGATATGCTGTTATGTGTTAGACCTGACATGCTTATCACCTGAAGAAGGAAACATGAGTTCCGAAACGCGTTGGGTTTGTCTGGATAACATCACTGTATGAGTTCTTTTGAGCTGTTAGCATTTTTGCCGGCTGATGTATTACAGACTGTCAGATTGTTCACATTTTGTGCATGTTTTGTATGTATACCATGAACCATTGTATGGGAATTCACTTTATTGAACCTGTTGGTTTGTTTTTATTATAATAATCTTTTGTAATGAATACGACCATTTCATACTTTTGTATACTTACTGTAGTTTTTACTTTATTGTAGCTCCTGCCAGACTCATCCACCTTACTAATCGCTCCATATCTGCCATCCCTCTCTGCCAATCCCTCCACTGGCCTCCACTCAGTGTCCTCCACCCCTCTCTGCCAATCCCTCCACTGACCTCCACTCAGTGTCCTCCACCCCTCTCTGCCAATCCCTCCACTGGCCTCCACTCAGTGTCCTCCACCCCTCTCTGCCAATCCCTCCACTGGCCTCCACTCAGTGTCCTCCACCCCTCTCTGCCAATCCCTCCACTGGCCTCCACTCAGTGTCCTCCACCCCTCTCTGCCAATCCCTCCACTGGCCTCCATTCAGTGTCCTCCACCCCTCTCTGCCAATCCCTCCACTGGCCTCCACTCAGTGTCCTCAACCCCTCTCTGCCAATCCCTCCACTCAGTGTCCTTCACCCCTCTCTGCCAATCCCTCCACTGACCTCCACTCAGTGTCCTCCACCCCTCTCTGCCAATCCCTCCACTGGCCTCCACTCAGTGTCCTCCACCCCTCTCTGCCAATCCCTCCACTGACCTCCACTCAGTGTCCTCCATCCCTCTCTGCCAATCCCTCTACTGGCCTCCACTCAGTGTCCTCCACCCCTCTCTGCCAATCCCTCCACTGGCCTCCACTCAGTGTCCTCCATCCCTCTCTGCCAATCCCTCTACTGGCCTCCACTCAGTGTCCTCCACCTCTCTCTGCCAATCCCTCCACTGGCCTCCACTCAGTGTTCTCCACCCCTTTCTGCCAATCCCTCCACTGGCCTCCACTCAGTGTCCTCCACCCCTCTCTGTCAATCCCTCTACTGGCCTCCACTCAGTGTCCTCCACCCCTCTCTGCCAATCCCTCCACTGGCCTCCACTCAGTGTCCTCCACCCCTCTCTGCCAATCCCTCCACTGGCCTCCACTCAGTGTCCTCCATCCCTCTCTGCCAATCCCTCTACTGGCCTCCACTCAGTGTCCTCCACCTCTCTCTGCCAATCCCTCCACTGGCCTCCACTCAGTGTTCTCCACCCCTTTCTGCCAATCCCTCCACTGGCCTCCACTCAGTGTCCTCCACCTCTCTCTGCCAATCCCTCCACTGGCCTCCACTCAGTGTCCTCCACCCCTCTCTGCCAATCCCTCCACTGGCCTCCATTCAGTGTCCTCCACCCCTCTCTGCCAATCCCTCCACTGGCCTCCACTCAGTGTCCTCAACCCCTCTCTGCCAATCCCTCCACTCAGTGTCCTTCACCCCTCTCTGCCAATCCCTCCACTGACCTCCACTCAGTGTCCTCCACCCCTCTCTGCCAATCCCTCCACTGGCCTCCACTCAGTGTCCTCCACCCCTCTCTGCCAATCCCTCCACTGACCTCCACTCAGTGTCCTCCATCCCTCTCTGCCAATCCCTCTACTGGCCTCCACTCAGTGTCCTCCACCCCTCTCTGCCAATCCCTCCACTGGCCTCCACTCAGTGTCCTCCATCCCTCTCTGCCAATCCCTCTACTGGCCTCCACTCAGTGTCCTCCACCTCTCTCTGCCAATCCCTCCACTGGCCTCCACTCAGTGTTCTCCACCCCTTTCTGCCAATCCCTCCACTGGCCTCCACTCAGTGTCCTCCACCCCTCTCTGTCAATCCCTCTACTGGCCTCCACTCAGTGTCCTCCACCCCTCTCTGCCAATCCCTCCACTGGCCTCCACTCAGTGTCCTCCACCCCTCTCTGCCAATCCCTCCACTGGCCTCCACTCAGTGTCCTCCATCCCTCTCTGCCAATCCCTCTACTGGCCTCCACTCAGTGTCCTCCACCTCTCTCTGCCAATCCCTCCACTGGCCTCCACTCAGTGTTCTCCACCCCTTTCTGCCAATCCCTCCACTGGCCTCCACTCAGTGTCCTCCACCTCTCTCTGCCAATCCCTCCACTGGCCTCCACTCAGTGTTCTCCACCCCTTTCTGCCAATCCCTCCACTGGCCTCCACTCAGTGTCCTCCATCCCTCTCTGCCAATCCCTCTACTGGCCTCCACTCAGTGTCCTCCACCCCTCTCTGCCAATCCCTCCACTGGCCTCCACTCAGTGTCCTCCATCCCTCTCTGCCAATCCCTCTACTGGCCTCCACTCAGTGTCCTCCACCTCTCTCTGCCAATCCCTCCACTGGCCTCCACTCAGTGTTCTCCACCCCTTTCTGCCAATCCCTCCACTGGCCTCCACTCAGTGTCCTCCACCCCTCTCTGTCAATCCCTCTACTGGCCTCCACTCAGTGTCCTCCACCCCTCTCTGCCAATCCCTCCACTGGCCTCCACTCAGTGTCCTCCACCCCTCTCTGCCAATCCCTCCACTGGCCTCCACTCAGTGTCCTCCATCCCTCTCTGCCAATCCCTCTACTGGCCTCCACTCAGTGTCCTCCACCTCTCTCTGCCAATCCCTCCACTGGCCTCCACTCAGTGTTCTCCACCCCTTTCTGCCAATCCCTCCACTGGCCTCCACTCAGTGTCCTCCACCTCTCTCTGCCAATCCCTCCACTGGCCTCCACTCAGTGTTCTCCACCCCTTTCTGCCAATCCCTCCACTGGCCTCCACTCAGTGTCCTCCACCCCTCTCTGGCAATCCCTCCACTGGCCTCCACTCAGTGTCCTCCACCCCTCTCTGTCAATCCCTCCACTGGCTTCCCATTGCCCAAAACGGATAAAATTCGAAACATTAACAATAACATATAAAGCCATTTATAACTCCGCCCCAAATGACATCACCGATCTTGTCTCCAAATATCACCCAAACCGTCCTCTCCACTCCTCGCACGACCTCCTGCTCTCTAACTCTCTTGTCTCCTCCTCCCATGCTTGTCTCCAGAGCGACCCCCATCCTCTGGAACTCTCTACCCCAATTTATCAGGCGATCTCTGAAAACCTATCTGTTCAGGGAAGCCTATCCTGCCTTCAGTTATTAATACAATCTTCTATTCCTCCTTCCAGTCCATCTCCCACAGTTATTACCTTTTGTACCACTAGCCCCTCCCTCTTAGATTGTAAGCTCCCAGGATCAGGGCCCTCCTTTCCCTCTTGTATTGAACTGTATTGCTGCTGTATTGTCTCCCTTATATTGTAAAGCGCTGAGCAAACCGTTGCCCAATCATTGGTGTCAGTGAGAGGAGGAATAGTGCTCAATCATTGGTGTCAGTGGGAGGAATAATCCCCATCGTTGGTGTCAATGGAAGGAATTGTGCCCTATCATTGGTGTCAGTGGGAGGAATAGTGTCCCATCATTGGCGCCAGTGGTAGGAATAATGTCCCATCATTGGTGTCAATAGAAGGAATTGTGACCCCTCATTGGTGTCAGTGGAAAGAATAGTGCCCTATCGTTGGTGTCAGTGGGAGAAATAGTGTCCCATCATTGATGTCAGTGGAAAGAATAGTGCCCCATCACTGGTGTCAGTGGGAGGCATAGTGCCCCATCATTGGTATCAGTGGGAGGAATAGTGCCCCATCATTGGTATCAGTGGGAGGAATAGTGCCCCATCATTGGTATCAGTGTGAGGAATAGTGCCCCATCATTGGTGTCAGTGGGAGGAATAGTGCCCCCTCATTGGTGTCAGTGGAAAGAATAGTGCCCCATCATTGGTATCAGTGGGAGGAATAGTGCCCCATCATTGGTGTCAGTGGAAGGAATTATGCCTCTTTATTGGTGTCAGTGGAAGGAATAGTGCCCCATCATTGGTGTCAGTGGAAGGAATAGTACCCCATTATTGGTGTCAGTGGAAGGAATAGTGCCCCATCATTGGTGTCAGTGGAAGGAATAGTGCCCCATCATTGGTGTCAGTGGAAGGAATTATGCCTCTTTATTGGTGTCAGTGGAAGGAATAGTACCCCATCATTGGTGTCAGTGGAAGGAATAGTACCCCATTATTGGTGTCAGTGGAAGGAATAGTGCCCCATCATTGGTGTCAGTGGAAGGAATAGTGCCCCATCATTGGTGTCAGTGGAAGGAATAGTGCCCCATCATTGGTGTCAGTGGAAGGAATTATGCCTCTTTATTGGTGTCAGTGGAAGGAATAGTACCCCAAGGGCCAGCAATATCTACAACCTTTCTCTTTTCTTATTCCTAACAGAATGATGACGGGATTTGGTTCCTGTAATATCTTTTCCTCTCTGACAACTCTTACCTGGAAGGGTCTGGTGGGATTGATTTGAATGTTGGCGAGCTGCCAATTATTGCCATTGTCCCCGCTCAGTGACCACACCTGCATGTCGCCGGTATTAATGGCACGTAGCAGCACGTTCAGGCGACCTAACGAGCAGAGAACAAAGAAATGTCTGTCATTCACATGTGACACCGGACAAATTAAAAACAAAACACAAACCCCATCCTCGATATTCCCTGTCCTGTGGCTAAGTGGTTAGCACTCCCACCTGGCAGTTAGAGGGTCATTGGTTCAAATCCAGCCACCTGCCTGGAGTTTGCATGTTCTCCCTGTGCCTGTGTGGGTTTCCTCCCACACTCCAAAGACATGCTGGTAGGTTAATTGACTCCTGTCTAAATTGGCTCAAGTCAGGGGTGTCCCTCGGGTTGGTGTCACCCGGTGCCAGAAAACACGTGGCGACACCCCCTCCGACGATCCCCGCAGGATGGATCGGTTCTGCAGATTGAGCATAATGGATCGGAGTCTGACCCATTATCCTCCCCAATCCGCAGATCCGATCCATCCTGCGGGGATCATTGGCTTGCTTTCAAACTTATCTTTTCGTGGAGATCAATTAACCCCGTATAGGTTGCATGCCGACGATCCCCGCAGCATGGATCGGATCTGTGGATTGGGGAGCATAATGGATCGGAGTCTAATCCATTATGCTCCCCAATCCGCAGATCTGATCCATGCTGCGGGGATCGTCGGCCTGCTTTAAAACTTACCTTTTCGCAGAGCAGGTCCGGTGTCACCCCGTGCAATAGGTGTCACCCGGTACGGCGACCCCCCCCCCCCCGCACCTGCCTATGGACGCCCCTGGCCCTAGTATGTGTATGTATGAATGTGAGTTAGGCACATTAGATTGTACGCTCCTCGGGGGTGGGGCCTGATGTGAATGTACAATATATATGTAAAGCGCTGTGTAAATTGAGAGTGACATTTTTGGTGAAATTTATTTTGCTGCAAAATGATCAAATTCTCATTTTTTTTAAAAAAATTGCTTACATAGATCTGCCATTATCATGAGCGTTCAGGGGCGGACTGACCATTTGGGAACTCGGCACTGCCCGAGAGCCCGGAGTCAGTAGCGGGCCCCGTGAGATGCCCCTGGTACCTTTTCATAGGCTTTTTTGGGTGTGGTTTGAGTGTGGGAGAGGACACAGGGGCCCCATGATCCTCTATTGCCCGGGGGCCCCATGAGTTGTCAGTCCGCCCCTGCGAGCGTTACTACATCACGCTGCCCACACCCCGCAGCAATGCACCCGCACTGTAGTACGCCACAACATAGCAGTCCCTTGCAGTCCGTTCACATGGGTAGCATTAAAAAAAAAAAGATCATATGCAATTGTTAACCTGTTGTGTACTGGCAGCCCATTCATTTTCAGTAGGCTGCCTTAACACATTATGCATTACCTATGGGAGGTAACACGCATTATGGGCTCATTCATACGTGCTTTACTCTCTGAAAAGCAATCCACATTCAGATCGCTCTTCAGGGAAAATTTAACAGGTGGTAAGGCATTGTATCGTCTCTTCATTAACTGCTGTAAGCCCTGGTTCACATATGTTGCCTAGTTCTGGGAGGGTGTCTATGGACGTCCTCCCAGAGCCCCACCCTTCTGCGCACCCCCAGGGCGAGCACTGGGCACGCTCAGTGACCACTGTATCGGCCAATCACGGCTGATCACATTGTAAACAGATTTGCCGGTAATCAGCAGCCTTTTCCTCACAAGCTGTCACAATTCTGACAGGAAACATTTCCACTGATAATCAGCGCCCTGATGATCAGTGCAGCCCCATCATTGCCCATCAGGGAAGTCTATGAGTGCTCATCAGTGCCACCTATCAGTGCCCATCAGTGCTGTCCATCTGTGCTGCCCATCAGTGCCACCTATTAATGCCCATCAGTGCTGCCTCATCAGTGACCATCAATGCCTCCTATTGGTGCCCATCAGTGCCACTTACCAATGCCCATCAGTGCCCCCTCATCAGTACCCCTTCATCAGTGCCACCTATTAATGCCCATCAGTGCTGCCCATCAGTGCTGCCTCATCAGTGACCATCAATGCCTCCTATTGGTGCCCATCAGTGCCACTTACCAATGTCCATCAGTGCCACTTACCAATGTCCATCAGTGCCCCCTCATCAGTACCCCTTCATCAGTGCCCATCAGTGCTGCCTCTTCAATGTCCACCAATGCCACTTATTAGTGCCCATAAGTGCCACCTATCAGTGCCTCCTCATCAGTGTCCATCAGTGTCCATCAATGCTGCCTCATCAGTGCCCATCAATAGGTGCTTCCTATTGGAGCCCATCAGTGTCATCCATCAGTGCCACCTATCAATGCCCATCAGTGCCGCCTATCAGTGCTGCCTAATCAATGCCCACCAATGCCTCTTATTAGTGCCTATCAGTGCCTCCTCATCAGTGCCTCCTCATCAGTGCTGCCTATCAGTGTCGCCTCATCAATGCCCACCAATGCCTCTTATTAGTGCCTATCAGTGCCTCCTCATCAGTGCCCATCAGTGCCTCCTCATCAGTGCTGCCTATCAGTGTCACCTCATCAATGCCCACCAATGTCTCCTATTAGTGCCCAACAGTGCCACCTATCAGTGCCTCCTCATCAGTGCCCATCAGTGCCTCCTCATCAGTGCTGCCTATCAGTGTCACCTCATCAATGCCCACCAATGTCTCCTATTAGTGCCCAACAGTGCCACCTATCAGTGCCTCCTCATCAGTGCCCATCAGTGCCTCCTCATCAGTGCTGCCTATCAGTGTCGCCTCATCAATGCCCACCAATGCCTCTTATTAGTGCCTATCAGTGCCTCCTCATCAGTGCCCATCAGTGCCTCCTCATCAGTGCTGCCTATCAGTGTCACCTCATCAATGCCCACCAATGTCTCCTATTAGTGCCCAACAGTGCCACCTATCAGTGCCTCCTCATCAGTGCCCATCAGTGCCTCCTCATCAGTGCTGCCTATCAGTGTCCCCTCATCAATGCCCACCAATGTCTCCTATTAGTGCCCAACAGTGCCACCTATCAGTGCCTCCTCATCAGTGCCCATCAGTGAAGAAGAAAAATTACTTATTTGCTAAATTTTATAACAGAAACTAAGAAAATTTATTTTTCAAAATTTTCGGTCTTTTTTTGTTTGTTTAGCAAAACAAAAAATAGACATGGAGCAGAATACATTTTGGCCAAAATTTATGAAGAAATATGATTTTTTTTAGACATTTATTTATTGGATATGTTTGGATATTATATTGGATATGATGTTGTTTAACCAATAGAATAAAATAAGATGAAACCGAAGAATGCAGCATAACCGTCTTCTGAAATTTGAATTTCAAACAGAATTAATTTGAATTAGAACAGAAAAGAATAGAAAAAATAGAATAGTGTATAAAAAGGTAAAAGTATAAGTATTTGAATAAAATAAAATAGAACTGTCTTCTGATAATCGAATTTGGGTAGATTCAAATTTGTTAAATTCGGTCAAGTTGAATTCAAGTCAACTGAATTCGGAAAATTGGAATCTGATTAAAAAATGAATAAATGAAACAAATTCCAAAAATAAATTAATCGAATGTACCTAAACTAAATGATTTAAATAACGAAACAAAATGGCTTCTTTTCATTCTGCACATGTCTAACCGGGGCACTGCAACATTTTTAAAAAGAAGTCCTCCTGGTATGACTGTTCTGGGAGCTGCAGAGATCAGCTGTTGTGGAGGAATGGAGATCTGTAGAGATAATTCAGACATGACCTTTGGAGAGGAGGGGATTATGGATGACTATTTAGAAAGGCTAATCTGACAAAGAGAAGAACGGAAGGTTTTTGAGAGATGCGGCAATTAGACAGAGAGGGGGCCGCCGAGGATTACAGATAATATTTCACAATAAACAACGCAGCCTTAAAACAACGCACATCGCTTAATGTCATTCCCCGCCATGGGTACTCCTCAGAATGAGCGCCATCCCAAGAGGGCCCGGCGTCGGAGGGGCCGCTGTGTGCCCAACCAGCCAAATTACAACATATATATCCATCAACATATATGGTTCATCCTGTTCTATCTATTTATATCGCTCCATCTATTGCTCCATCCATCTATCTATCTATCTATCTATCTATATCTATTATCTATCTATCTATCTATCTATCTCTCTATTATCTATCTATCTATCTATCTATCTATATCTATTATCTATCTATCTATATATTTATCTATCTATCTATCTATCTATCTATCTATCTATCTCTCTATTATCTATCTATCTATCTATCTATCTATCTATCTATCTATCTATCTATCTATTATCTATCTATCTATCTATCTATCATCTATCTATCTATCTATCTATCTATCTATCTATCTATCTCTCTATTATCTATCTATCTATCTATCTATCTATCTATCTATCTATCTATCTATCTATTATCTATCTATCTATCTATCTATCTATCTATCTATCTATCTATCTATCATCTATCTATCTATCTATCTATTATCTATCTATCTATCTATCTATCTATTATCTATCTAACTATCTATTATCTATCTATCTATCTATCTATCTATCTATCTATCTATCTATCTATCTCTCTATTATCTATCTATCTATCTATTATCTATCTATCTATCTATCTATTATCTATCTATCTATTATCTATCTATCTATCTATCTATCTATTATCTATCTATCTATCTATCGATCATCTATCTATCTATCTATCTATCTATCTATCTATCTATTATCTATCTATCTATCTATCTATCTATCTATCTATCTATCTATCTATCTATCTATCTATCTATCTATCTCTCCATCCATCTGTATTATATGGCCAGGAGTTTGTGAACACACGGCCATCACACCTTCAGCTAGTTGGACATCCCATTCCAAAACCATTTCCATCAAAATGCAGTTGGTCCCGTTGTGGCTTTTCCAGCCTCCACTGTACAGTGGGGCAAAAATGTATTTAGTCCCCACCAATTGTACAAGTTCTCCCACTTACAAAGATGAGAGAGGCCTGTAATTGGCATCATAGGGAGACCTCAACTATGAGAGACAAAATGAGAAAAACAAATCCAGACAATCACATTGGCTGATCTGGAAAGAATTTATTTGCAAATTATGGTGGAAAATAAGTATTTGGTGAATATCAAAAGTTCATGTCAATACTTTGTTATATATCCTTTGTTGGCAATGACAGAGGTCAGACGTTTCCTGGAAGTCTTCACAAGGTTGGCACACACTGTTGCTGGTATGTTGGCCCATCCTCCATGCAGATCTCCTCTAGAGCAGTGATGTTTTGGGGCTGTCGCTGGGCAACACGGACTTTCAACTCCCTCCAAAGGTTTTCTATGGGGTTGAGATCTGGAGACTGGCTAGGCCACTCCAGGACCTTGAAATGCTTCTTACGAAGCCACTCCTTCGTTGCCCGGGTGGTATGTTTGGGATCATTGTCATGTTGGAAGACCCAGCCACGTTTCATCTTCAATGCCCTTGCTGATGGAAGGAGGTTTGCACTCAAAATCGCACGATACATGGCCCCATTCATTCTGTCCTGTACATGGATCAGTCGTCCTGGTCCCTTTGCGGAGAAAGAGCCCCAAAGCATGATGTTGCCACCCCCATGCTTTACAGTAGGTATGGTGTTCTTTGGATGCAACTCAGCATTCTCTCTCTTCCAAACACGACGAGTTGTGTTTCTACCAAACAGTTCTATTTTGGTTTCATCTGACCATATGACATTCTCCCAATCCTCTTCTGGATCATCCAAATGCTCTCTAGCAAACTTCAGACGGGCCCGGACATGTACTGACTTAAGCAGAGGGACCCGTCTGGCACTGCAGGATCTGAGTCCCTGGCGGCGTAGTGTGTTACTGATGGTAGCCTTTGTTACGTTGGTCCCAGCTCTCTGCAGGTCATTCACTAGGTCCCCCCGTGTGGTCCTGGGATTTTTGCTCACCGTTCTTTTGATCATTTTGACCCCACGAGGTGAGATCTTGCGTGGAGCCCCAGATCGAGGGAGATTATCAGTGGTCTTGTATGTCTTCCATTTTCTAATTATTGCTCCCACAGTTGATTTGTTCACACCAAGCTGCTTGCCTATTGCAGATTCAGTCTTCCCAGCCTGGTGCAGGTCTACAATTTTGTTTCTGGTGTCCTTCGACAGCTCTTTGGTCTTCACCATAGTGGAGTTTGGAGTGTGACTGTTTGAGGTTGTGGACAGGTGTCTTTTATACTGATAACAAGTTCAAACAGGTGCCATTGATACAGGTAATGAGTGCAGGACAGAGGAGCCTCTTAAAGAAGAAGGTACAGGTCTCTGAGAACCAGAAATCTTGCTTGTTTGTAGGTGACCAAATACTTATTTTCCACCATAATTTGCAAATAAATTCTTTCCAGATCAGCCGATGGGATTGTCTGGATTTGTTTTCTCATTTTGTCTCTCATAGTTGAGGTCTCCCTATGATGCCAATTACAGGCCTCTCTCATCTTTGTAAGTGGGAGAACTTGTACAATTGGTGGCGGACTAAATACTTTTTTGCCCCACTGTATATTTGAGGCTTTGCATGTCTTATTGCATCCTTTTCCATCATTATAAAGTTCTATTATCTTATTTATGATTGGCAAGTCAGATCCATCAGCACCCCGTCCAAGTATTCTCATATACAAAGAGAAACAAAGGCATAAAGGACTTTAAAGGTGCCCGTATACCCTCAGGATACAAAAACTTTAACACACTAAATATATAAAAAACAGCATTTTGTTACACCAAGTGAAATGGAACATAAACACCCTCCCATAAAATCAGGTAAGAGAACGAACTCTGCAGCACAGGGAACCCCATTGCACACCTTCCCTTTTCTATGCCCAGCCATGTCCGGAAGGTCGCCAATGTACCCAACATCAATCTGGGAAGGTGATATGATGGTAATTCCAAACATATGTTTTTTATATATTACAAAATATATGAAAAAATATATAGATTTTTTTTACCATATAAAAGAGTCATTTTAATATATATTTTTACATATATTTATAAATACATTCCAAAAATGCAGATTTGTATTTTTGAAGACATAGAGTATATTTAAAATGTATTTTTAAAAATATTTTTCATATGTTTTGTAATAAAAACGCATTTCAACATGCAGTATAAATATATATATATATATATATATATTATATATATTTATTGAAATATATTGAAGAATATGGCCAAAATTGTACTATTCCAAATATCTGGCAACATATTTGGGAAGAATATTTTTAAAATATATTTCAAAAATATTTTTCTTCCATGTGGGTTACCATCATATCATCTTCCCATATTGATGTTACACTGGTGACCTCTCGGTCACGGTTGGGTATAGAAAAGGGCAGGTGTGAAATGGGGTTCACTGTATTGAAGGGTTCATTCTCTTACCTGATTTTATGGGAGGGTATTTATGTTCCATTTTACATTGTGTAATAAAATTCTATTTTTTTTATACATTTAGTGCGTTTAAGTTTTTTTCATCCTGAGGGTATATCAGCACCTTTAAAATTCTTTACGCCTTTGTTTCTCTTTGTATAAGTTCCATTACCTTGTTACGCAGATCTGTTGACAGTTCTTTTCTGCTCCCCATGGCTCCAGTGGCGTATTTAGGTTTTGTGCTGCCCTAGGCAACACAAAATTCACCCCCCCCGGAGAGAGCCTGACATCGACCAACAACACCCCTGCCCTCCCCACCTGAGAGAGCCTTCCACTACCTCCGCCCCCATACACCGGCCACTCCCCTCCCAGCGAGAGAGAGAGACTCACCTTCACAGCTCTGGACATCCCTGGGAATGAGAGTCAAGCAGCCCACAGCCTCTCTCAGATCCCACCTGGTTCCCAAGCTGCATGTGTCCCCTCTTCCGTCCCTTCTACCAGGGGGGTGGTGCTGCCCCCCTGAAAAATGCCGCCCTAGGCAAATGCCTTGTTTGCCTTGTGGTAAATATGCCCCTGCATGGCTCAGTATCCAACCTGCTCAGAGCATCCACGTGAAAGCTAACTAAAGCCGGCCATGCATGGGCCGAATTCCGACAGAATTTTCTTTTGGAAATCTTTTCTTTTTTTTTCTTCTTATATCTTCTATTACATTTTTCAAACCGATATAAAACAACCTAATACACATACATTTTATAAATACATAATACCATTTTTAGGCTCCTTTCCCAACTCCCACCCAACCCGCCCTCTTCCCATATTCCGTTACCCCTGTCCACACCTATTGCCTGCTTTCAATTCCTCATTACACTTATCTGTCTAATGCAGGCCATAGATGGTTCGTTTATCGGCCAATTTTTCGTCTGAGAAACGAAAGATCGTTCGTTCTGTAAACCAATGTTGTTGCCACCAATGATTGCAAAAATCGTCCATTTTTCACAAATTTTTCAGCATGACCGATAAACGAAATGAGGAGGAACCGCGACAATTGGCCGATGCCATTGCCCCACGAACCCTGCGAAAATTGGCCGATGCCATGGCCCCACTAACAGTGCGAAAATCGGCCGATTATGCTTTCGGCCGAAAAATTGGCTAATAAACGAACCATCTATGGCCTGCATTAATCTATGACCTTTCCACCCCTCAGCCACTCTCCCTGTCCGATATTCCCTCGAAATCTCTTTAGGCCATCCCCCTGATCTCCAGACCATGGCCAGATATCTTTTAGATGTTTTAAATTAGGCAACGTTGTTATCTTTTCTAAGAATTTTCATTCGCACCATTAGTGGGCCGCAGCAACGGCCGATTTTTGAGCGACCTTCGAATTTGAGTGAAAAGCGAACAAATTTCTAATCAATGATGGGAGAATTGTGTGAGAAATGTAATCGAAAAAAAGAAAAAATTATTTTCAATTGCAAATTAACCCCTTCATGCCTAAGGGTAAAACAAATGTTGACACTTGTTAGTAAAACCGTCCGTATCATCACCACTACTTTGTACATCCGGGTGGATTATACCGCTTTTTTTCAGGACAAATTGGGCTTTCATTTGGTGGTAAATGGTAATGGATATCTCCTGATTTTTTTTTTATTATCAAAAGAAAACTGGCCCAAAATAGTAAAAACAAATTTTTTTTTTATTTAGCTGTGTGTTTCTTGTTACTACCATAACGTACCAGCAAAGAACAACCCAAAATAAATTCTCCAGCTCTTGACGATCGCAGAGATAGCATATATGTGTGTGTTATTTATTGATTGTACCCGGAGTACAGCCCAGAAACAATAATGTGCATTTTGTTTTTGTCTTTTTTTTCTTACCTAAAACACACTGACATTGACAATATTACCAATTTTTTTTAATCCTGACCTTTTGACCTTGTCCTTTGACCCAAACACTAACCCTGGCACTGAACTAGATCAAACCTTCATCTAGGTATTTTTTCTTTATTTTTTAATAATTGATTATTTATCTTTTTTTTTTACAAACTTTTTTTTCTCTCTATGCCAGGAGTTCGAGAGATACAATGTATAATAGAATGTATATAATGATACAATGTATAATAGAATGTATATAATGATACAATGTATAATGGGATGTATATAATGATACAATGTATAATAGGATTATATAATGATACAATGTATAATGGGATGTATATAACGATACAATGTATAATAGGATGTATATAATGATACAATGTATAATGGGATGTATAGAACGATACAATGTATAATGGGATGTATAGAACGATACAATGTATAATGGGATGTATAGAACGATACAATGTATAATGGGATGTATATAATGATAAAATGTATAATAGAATGTATATAATGATACAATGTATAATAGGATGTATATAATGATACAATGTATAATAGGATGTATATAATGATACAATGTATAATAGGATGTATATAATGATACAATGCATAATAGGATGTATATAATGATACAATGCATAATAGGATGTATATAACGATACAATGTATAATAGGATGTATATAACGATACAATGTATAATAGGATGTATATAATGACACAATGTATAATAGGATGTATATAATGACACAATGTATAATAGGTTGTATATAATGATACAATGTATAATATGATGTATATAATGATACAATGTATAATGGAATGTATATAACGATACAATGTATAATAGGATGTATATAATGATACAATGTATAATAGGATGTATATAATGATACAATGTATAATAGAATGTATATAATGATACAATGTATAATGGAATGTATATAATGATACAATGTAATAGGATGTATATAATGATACAATGTATAATATGATGTATATAATGATACAATGTATAATAGAATGTATATAACGATACAATGTATAATGGGATGTATATAACGATACAATGTATAATAGAATGTATATAACGATACAATGTATAATAGGATGTATATAATGATACAATGTATAATAGGATGTATATAACGATACAATGTATAATATGATGTATATAACGATACAATGTATAATATGATGTATATAACGATACAATGTATAATAGAATGTATATAACGATACAATGTATAATAGGATGTATATAATGATACAATGTATAATGGGATGTATATAATGATACAACGTATAATAGGATGTATATAATGATACAATGTATAATAGAATGTATATAATGATACAATGTATAATAAGATGTATATAATGATACAATGTATAATAGGATGTATATAATGATACAATGTATAATAGGATGTAAATAATGATACAATGTATAATGGAATGTATATAATGATACAATGTATAATAGAATGTATATAATGATACAATGTATAATGGAATGTATATAATGATATAATGTGTAATAGGATGTATATAATGATACAATGTATAATAGGATGTATATAATGATACAATGTGTAATAGAATGTATATATGGATACAATGTATATCTCTCTTCTCCATTCATAGAGAGAGAGAAAAAAACAAGGGGGCCGGGCTGTACAGTAACTGATCACTGTGATCGCCAATCAGAGGCTATCACAGCGATCATGTGACCCGGAATCGGGAGTCCCGGGTCTCGATTGTTAGAACGGGACCCGGGGCTCTCAGTGACACCGCAGTCTTTGTGCTGGCAGCACACAGTGCAGCACGCTCCCAGGTACGCAAATAAGCGGCCCCAAGGAAAAAAGCCCAGTTCTGTGAGGCCGCATATTTGTGTGACGTCGGCATCAAGGGGTTAAAGGCTTGGTTGGTCCAATTTCAACATCAATAGTTGCACCATCAGATTAAAAAACGCACAAAATTTCCGATTTTTTAAAAAAAATGTGAAATTCAACCCGTGTTCGGCCTGCAAAACTCATTGACTATTTATACACAGACACTGACCCCCAGTTCACATCTATGCAGCCGTGAGGGCTGCGTTTTGCACAGGCAGGAGAGCCCTTTCATTTGAATGGACTGCCATGCCCGGGACTCGCAGGGAAGAAGTCTACTTTGGAAAACGCAGCCGAGGCTCCCAGTACGGTTGCGTTTTCCAGTACGGGCGGCGTGCCATGAGAACTAATACACCCGCCCGTGGGTCCGAAATTCTCTCTGCTGGTGGAGCGGCTGCACAGATTTTCATGTGGATCCGCAGCGGCACCACCCGCACAGATGTGAACCGGGGTCACTGCAATTCTAAAAAGTCACAGATGTGTGAAATTAACCTTTAATTGCCCCACTGGCAATACACCTTGTACCCATGTTGATGAGGACAAGAGCCTCTTCCCCCAACCCTGGCCCGGTGGTTGTGGGGGTGCTGGGGGTAGCTTATCAGAAGCCCCAGATCCTGTCCCTCCCCCCCATGTGAATTAGGGATTATTTATTGTCTAACACTTTAACCCCCTTCCTGTGAAGACCAATTTTCAGCTTTCAGCGCTGTCGCAGTTTGAATGACAATTGTGCGGTCATGCAACACTGTACCCATATGACATTTTTATCTTTTTTTTTCCACACAAATAGAACTTTCTTTTGGTGTTATTTAATCACCACTGGGGGGTTTTTTTTTTTTTGTACTATAAATGAGAAAAGACCAAACATTTTGAAGAAAAAAAAGTTTTTCTTTGTTTCTATTATAAAATAAAACAGGTCAATTTTCTCATTTATCGACATGCGCTGATGAGACGGCACTGAAAGGCAGCACTGAGGGGCACTGATGAGGCAGCACTGAGGGGCACTGATAAGCAGCACTGATGAGGCAGCACTGTTGGGCATTGATAAGGAGACACTGATAAGGCTGCACTGATAGGCAGCACTAAGGGGCACTGATGAGGCAGCACTGATAGGCAACACTGAGGGGCACTGATGAGGCAGCACTGATAGGCAACACTGAGGGGCACTGAGAGGTTGCACTGATGAGACAGCACTGTTGGGATTGATAAGGAGACACTGATAAGGCTGCACTGATAGGCAGCACTGAGGGGCACTGATGAGGCAGCACTGATAGGCAACACTGAGGGGCACTGATGAGGCAGCACTGATAGGCAACACTGAGGGGCACTGATGAGGTTGCACTGATGAGACAGCACTGTTGGCCACTGATAAGGAGACACTGATAAGGCTGCACTGATAGGCAGCACTGAGGGGTACTGATAGGCAGCACTGAGGGGCACTGATGAGGCAGCACTGATAGGCAACACTGAGGGGCACTGATAGGTTGCACTGATGAGGCAGCACTGTTGGGCATTGATAAGGAGACACTGATAAGGCTGCACTGATAGGCAGCACTGAGGGGCACTGATGAGTCACCACTGATAGGCAACACTGAGGGGCACTGATAGGTTGCACTGATGAGGCAGCACTGTTGGGCATTGATGAGGAGACACTGATGAGGCAGCACTGATAGGCAGCGCTGATGGGCACTGATAGGCAACACTGATGGGCACTGATAGGCAGCACTGATGAGGTGGCACTGATAGGCAGCACTAATGAGGCGGCACTGGTGGGCATTGATGAGGAGACACTGATGAGGCTGCACTGAAATTCAATACTGATGGGCACTAATAGGCTGCACTGATGAAGCAGCACTGATGAGGTGGCACTGGTGGGCATTGATGAAGAGGCACTGACAAGGCTGCACTGATAGGCGGCACTGATGGGCACCAATAGGCAGCACTGAAGGGCACAGATTGGCGGCACTGTTGGGCACCGTTGGGCAGCACTGTTGGACACTGATGGACACAGATGAGCAGCACTGTTGGGCAGCACTGTTTGGCACTTTTGGAGCTGCACTGATAATCAGTGCCCTGATTATCAGCGTAGATGAATCCTTTCACAGTTGCCATTTATCGGCAGCACTTTCCTACTGCCAATAAAAGGCAACTACTGTATTTATATGGTGATCAGCTGTGATTGGACACAGCTGATCACATGGTAAAAGGCTGCTGTGATTGGCCCTTCACCATGTCATGTGATCAGCCGTGTCCAAAGGACAGAGCGATCACAGACAGCGCTGGGGGCGTGTTCTGGGAGAACGACATATGACGCCCTCCCAGAACTGGACCGTCATTTGGCCGTAGCGCGGTCAGGAAGTGGTTAATGTCTGACTTTCTGTACATATTAGCATTGCGGTATTTTATTCTCGTCTTCCTCGGGTTGTTCGATCCCCGGAGACGCCGTGTGCGGTTCCTCCGGCCGTCCGCATGTCTGGGTGGAAGCGGCACGTTTCTCATTACGTCGCGTTCCCCTGAACAGACGAGGGCGTTCAGTTCTGTTTTTACTGCTATTCAATTTACTATTCCTCTGAGGATGAACAGATAACGGCGAGCGCAGAACAACCGCAGAGATTTACGCACAACGCCGGCGCCGTGTTCTCACCCATCACCCAAAATTAAACTGATAACAGATTTTACAGAGCAAGACCGAGCAACAAGCAAATCGTTTAAAGATGAAAATTAATCTGCTTATATGTTGCTTTTCCTGCCCCCCCCTCCCCCCCCATCAACACGCTGATGACATTTGTAAATAAACCATTTCCGTTTTCATTACATGCCTTGTTATAGTGACCGGTCATGTCATCACTAGGTCTCTGTGCTTCTCTATGCATTAGGGGGGAGATTGGGGCCGGTGGGAGGAGCCCTACATAGCTTTCTGAAAACATTGCAGCACCCTCAGTACTCCCTTCAAGAGCCCTTAGACCTGACGCAAGCAGTGGGCTGCCTCCTGGGCGGAGTTATGCAAATATCGCAATTCCTTGATGGGTGGGCGTCAATCTAAGGGAGTGGGCGTTCCTAGGCAGGGCTTGGTTACGCCCACACGTGATGCTGAGCCTCCGAGATAGAATGAACTGAAATCAAATGAATGAAAGGGGCAGGCTAGTCAGGCTTGGGGAGGGAGGAGCTAAATGATGCTGAATGTCATCCAGGCAGGAAATGGTAAACTGTACAGCACTGCGGTATATGCCAGAGCTATATAAATGTGTAATAATAGTGGGTGACAATGCTAGGGTCATTAGAGTGTAAGCTCCTCTGGTATAGAGACTGATGTGACTGTGGGGGAGGGGTCATTAGAGTGTAAGCTCTTCTGGTACAGAGACTGATGGGACTGTGGGGGGTCATTAGAGTGTAAGCTCCTCTGGTACAGAGACGGATGGCACTGAGGGGGAGGGGACATTAGAGTGTAAGCTCCTCTGGTGCAGAGAATGATGTGACTGTGGGGGAGGGGACATTAGAGTGTAAGCTCCTCTGGTGCAGAGACTGATGTGACTGTGGGGGAGGGGACATTAGAGTGTAAGCTCCTCTGGTACAGAGACTGATGTGACTGTGGGGGAGGGGACATTAGAGTGTAAGCTCCTCTGGTACAGAGACTGATGTGACTGTGGGGGAGGAGACATTAGAGTGTAAGCTCCTCTGGTACAGAGACTGATGTGACTGGCTCAGTGTTCTCTGTACAGCACTGCGGTATATGTCAGAGCTATATAAATGTGTAATAATAGTGGGTGACAATGCTAGGGTCATTAGAGTGTAAGCTCCTCTGGTACAGAGACTGATGTGACTGTGGGGGGAGGGGACATTAGAGTCCCCTCAGTTGGCGGACAGATGGTCGTACGTTTTCCTGCAAAATGTCTTGATAAACTCTGGAATTCATTTTCCCATCAATGACAACAATCCGTCCAGCCCTAAGGCAGCAAAGCAGCCCCAAACCATGATGCTCCCTCCGCCATGTTTCACAGTGGGGATGAGGTTTTGATGTTGGTGTGCTGGGCCTTTTTTTCTCCACACATAGTGTTGTGTGTTCTTCCCAAACAACTCAATCTTGGTTTCATCTGTCCGCAGTATATTCTGCCAGTAGTGCTGTGGAACATCCAGGTGCTCTTTTGCAAACTTCAAACGTGCTGCAATCTTCTTTTTGGACAGCAATGGCTTCCTCCGTGGTGTCCTCCCATGTACTCCATTCTTGTTTAATGTTTTCCTTATTGTAGATGTGTCAACAAAAATGTTAGCATGTGCCAGAGATTTCTGTAGGTCTTTAGCTGACACTCTGGGATTCTTCTTTACCTCATGCAGCATTCTGCGCTGTGCTCTTGCAGTCATTTTTACAGGACGACCACGCCTAGGGAGAGTAGCAACAGTGCTATACTTTCTCCATTTGTAGACAGTCTGTCTTACCGTGGACACATGAACATCAAGGCTCAAGGAGATACTTTTGTAACCCTTTCCAGCTTCATGCAAGTCAGCAATTCTTGATGGTAGGTCTTCTGAGAGCTCTTTTCTGCGAGGCATGGTTCACATCAGACAGTGCTTCTTGAAACCAGTAAACCCAAAACAGGTGTGTGTTTTTTAAGGGCAGGACAGCTGTCAGCAACACATCCAATATCATCACACTGATTGGAGTCAAGGTTGGCTCACTCCTGGCTCCAATTAGCTCTGGGAGAAGTCATTAAGCTAGGGCTTCACATACTTTTTCCTCCCTGCACTGTGAATGTTTACATGTTATGTATAATTAAACCATGGCAACATCTAATGTTTGTGTAGTATTATGTTCAGCAGACTGTGTTCTTCTATTGTTGTGACTTAGATGACATTCAGAGTACATGTTATGCCCAATTCATGCAAAACTCCACGTAATCCCAAGGGGTTCACATACTTTTTCTTGCAACTGTAAATGTATAATAATAATAGTAGTGTGTGACTGTGGGGGAGGGGACATTAGATTGTAAGCTCCTCTGGTACAGAGACTGATGGGACTGTGGGGGAGGGGACATTAGAGTGTAAGCTCCTCGGGTACAGAGACTGATATGACTGTGGGGGAGGGGACATTAGAGTGTAAGCTCCTCTGGTACAGAGACTGATGTAACTGTGGGGGGAGGGGACATTAGAGTGTAAGCTCCTCTGGTACAGAGATTGATATGACTGTGGGGGAGGGGACATTAGAGTGTAAGCTCCTCTGGTACAGAGACTGATGTAACTGTGGGGGGAGGGGACATTAGAGTGTAAGCTCCTCTGGTACAGAGACTGATGTGACTGTGGGGGAGGGGACATTAGAGTGTAAGCTCCTCTGGTACAGAGACTGATGGGACTGTGGGGGAGGGGACATTAGAGTGTAAGCTCCTCGGGTACAGAGACTGATATGACTGTGGGGGAGGGGACATTAGAGTGTAAGCTCCTCTGGTACAGAGACTGATGTGACTGTGGGGGAGGGGACATTAGAGTGTAAGCTCCTCTGGTACAGAGACTGATGTGACTGGCTCAGTGATCTCTGTACAGCGCTGCGGTATATGTCAGAGCTATAGAACATTTTAGCAGAGGACAGTGTGTCATATAGGTGCGCTCAGTAATCGGAATTCTGATGACAACATTCCGGAGGCTTTTATTTGCAGTGTAATAGATTGGATGCATTATATCGCAGACTGTTCTCTGGAAATGTTTCACGTACAATCGCCAACGCTCCATTACGATGTTAATAATGATGCTGTCACGCGGGCCCCGGTGCCGGTCATCTCAGGCTGCCCCAGCTGCTAGATCGGCTTCATTTGTCCCGGAACCCCCCCCCCCAACTCCCCATTATTTCTGGAGTAGAAAAATGAAATTTGTGTAAATGGAACATCCGAAATGTTGCCGCGGCTGAATTATTTAGCGGGCGAGATTAATGTTTAGTTCAGAATTCAGCGGCCGAACCCTGAATTACCCCGGGCCGTGTTCCTTCTAGACGGGGAACACAAACAAGAGCGGAGCAAAATGGAGTCATAAACACTGAGCTCGGCACTAGATCACCCTAGGCGCAGGTCACCTGACCCGACGCGGATTTATCGCTTGGCGTTCCTTAAAAACTCCCTGCAGTCCATTCCCTTGTGGGTAGAGGGCCCTCAGTTTGGTAACCCCTTCCTGTATAGTACATAGCAAATACTTCCCAAGGGTCCAGGGGAGAGGACGCGCAATTCATTTATAACCAGCAAAAGAGGCGACGGGCAATTCACCGCAAATGACAAACGCGTCCCCATACGCCCTCCTCCTCCAGACACAGGCGCAGGAAAAAAGAAAAGGTTTGAGGAATGTTGATTTTGCTCAGAGGGGGGAGGGAGGGGGGTGCAGGTTTAAATGCACCAAGGGCTGTTTATGAATGTTTAAACTTTATTTTGTATTATTCCCTCACTGATAAGCAGGCAACCTGTAGTGCCCATTATGATGGATTTCCACCATCCCTGTGATGAGTTCCCGGGTCTGTACACCTGTTGTGCCCATTATGATGGATTTCCACCAACCCTGTACTGGATTCCCGGGTCTGTACACCTGTTGTGCCCATTATGAGGGGTTCCCACCATCCCTGTGCTGGCTTCCCACATCTGTACACCTGCTGTGCCCAATGTGAGGGATTTCCACTATCCTTATGCCTAGTTGCTGGGTCTGTACACCTGCTGTGCCCATTATGAGGGGTTCTCACTCATCCTTTAGATCTTTATGTCACTAGAGGGGTCACCAGCAGGAGAAAAAGGTCCCAATTCCTCTATATAGATCTTTATATCACTAGAGGGGTCACCGGTAGGAGGAAGGAGGTCCTGATTCCTCTATATGGATCCTATCACTAGAGGGGTCACCGGCAGGAGGAAGGAGGTCCTGATTCCTCTATTTAGATCTTTATATCACTAGAGGGGTCACCGGCAGGAGGGAGGAGGTCCTGATTTCTCTATACCAGGGGTGGGCAAACTTTTTGACTTGAGGGCCGCAATGGGTTCATATATTGGACCCGGGGGCCGGACCAAGAGTAGATGAATGATGTGTATGTGTCATCCATAGTAAGTATAGTAATATTCCCCCATAGTAAGCATAGTAATAAATCCCCCATATAGTAATTTATCCCCCATAGTAATTCATCCCCCTATAGTAATTCATCCCCCCTATAGTAATTCATCCCCCATAGTAATTCATCCCCCCTATAGTAATTCATCCCCCCTATAGTAATTCATCCCCCATAGTAATTCATCCCCCCTATAGTAATTCATCCCCCATATAGTAATTCATCCCCCATATAGTAATTCATCCCCCATATTAATTCATCCCTCATATAGTATTTCATCCCCCATATAGTAATTCATCCCCCATATTAATTCATCCCTCATATAGTATTTCATCCCCCATATAGTAATTCATCCCCCATATTAATTCATCCCTCATATAGTATTTCATCCCCCATATAGTAATTCATCCCCCATATTAATTCATCCCCCATATAGTAATTCATCCCCCATATTAATTCATCCCTCATATAGTATTTCATCCCCCATATAGTAATTCATCCCCCATATAGTAATTCATCCCCCATATAGTATTTCATCCCCCATATAGTAATTCATCCCCCATATTAATTCATCTCTCATATAGTATTTCATCCCCCATAGTACTATTCCCCCCCAAGTAGTAAGCCAAGTCCCCCCTGTGTCAATTCACTTACATTTGCTCCGCGCGTTCCTCTCGCCGTGTTCCCGCGCCGTTCCGGTCTTCAGGGCGGACTGTGAGAGGACCCTAGCTCCCCTCATGTTCGTCACGCTGCCCCGCCTACACACATCCTGACAGCCATCCTGACAGTATCACGCTCCACGGGCCGGATTAAAAGGTCCGCCGGGCCATATACGGCCCGCGGGCCGTAGTTTGCCCATTGCTGCTCTATACAGAAGTTAGACCTCATTTAGAATACCGTGAGGTCCAGTTCTGGATCTCACCTACAGTACAAAAAGATATTGATAAGATAGAATGAGTCAGGAGACGAGCAAGAAAATTGAAGAAAGGTCTGAGGGATAAAACATCAGGAAAGACTGGAGGAATTTAGTATTTACAGTCTCAAGGAAAGAAGGGAAAGGATGGACATGACTGAAACCTTTAAATACAAGATGGTGCACCCTCCTGCTACCAGGTTCACATCTGGTGGACCTGCCCCCAAGAAAAGTCATTTTGGGACCAGGAACCAATATTGTTTCCTCTTACATATTACCAGAGCCGCAAAGCAGACAATCGCTAGATCCTGGAAAATGTAGATATTTTGAACAATCATCACCAGGTCACCCAGGCAATGATACATGCCAAAATTGAGGCAACGCTGCAGGATAAGGTGCGCCACAACAATGAACACAGCAGGTGTAAAGACCCAGGAACTCAGCACAGGGATGGTGGAAACCCCTCATAATGGGCACAGCGGGTGTACAGACCTGGGAACTCAGCACAGGGATGGTGCGAAACCCTTATAATGGGCACATTGGGTGTACAGACCTGGGAACTCAGCACATGGATGGTGGAAACCCCTCATATTGGGCACAGCAGGTTTACAGACCCAGGTACTCAGCACATGGATGGTGGGAACCCCTCATAATGGACACAGTGGGTGTACAGACCCGGGAATTCAGCACAGGGATGGTGACTGTCAGAGGGTTTCAGTGAATGGAGATGAGACTCTCTCGCTCTATTTGTTCTTTCACAAACACCCATCTACACCCCCCCCTCCCCCCATGGCTCTGTTCTTCACCCATTTCCATGAAGCAGGCTCTGAATTTGTAACTTTTCTCTCATTATACAGGATAAACTTCTGTCTCCCTTTAATCCCCTGAGCTCCATCCGGCACAGGTATCGGTGATACAATGTTTTCTTTTTAAATGTCAGAGTGATATTTGCGGGTCCCCCCAGGTCCGGGCTCAGCACAGACACATCCCACGGGAAGCGACATATTCCGCGTTCTGTTCACACACACGGGAGTCGGGATGAGGAACTCCAATCTGAAGTTCAGGAAATAAGTAATATAAGAAGTTACACAGGCCGGGATTTGGAGCGTTCTGCGTCAGTCCGCGGAGTCCCCCGAGCCAAGGGAGCGCACAAACCTAATCACTGCCTGCATTTCACAAACACAATCACACAGACATTATTACTTCTAAACTCCAAATACGTGCCATAAATACCATACCCGGGACAGGCAGGGAGAGAGAGGATGAGGGAGAAGGATGGAGAGAGAGAGTGAGAGAGAAAGGGGGGGGGGAGAGAAGGAGAGGGAGGGAGGAAAGAGAGAGAGAGGAAGAAGGGAGAGAGAGAGAGGGAGAAAGGGGGGGAGAGAGAGAGGAAGAAGGGAGGGAGAGAGAGGGAGAAGGGAGAGAGAGAGGGAGGGAGGGGAGGGGAGAGAGAGGGAGGGAGGGGAGGGGAGAGAGAGGGAGGGATGAGAGAGAGAGAGAGGGAGAGGGGGAGGGAGAGAGAGAGGGAGGGGGGAGAGAGAGAGGGAGGGGGGAGAGAGGGAGGGATGAGAGAGAGAGAAAGGGGGAGAAAGGGGGGAGAGAAGGAGAGAGAGGGAGAAAGGGGGGAGAAAGGGGGGAGAGAAGGAGAGAGAGGGAGAAGGGGGGTGAGAGAGAGGGGGTGAGAGAGAGAGAGAGAGAGAGAGAGATAAAGAGGGGGAGAAGGGGGAGGGAGAGAGAGAATGAGAGAGAGAAAGATAGGAAATGGAGAGCGAGAGAGATGGAGAAAGGGAAGGGGAGAGGGAAAGAAAGAGAGAAAGAGGAAGAAAGGGGAAAGAGAAGGAGAAAGAGAGACAAAAAGGGAGGGAGGGAGGAAGAGAGAGGGAGGGAGAGAGGGGGGGGGAGGGAGAGAGAGAGGGGGGAGGGAGGAAGAGAGGGAGGGAGAGAGAGAGGGGGGAGAGAGGGAGAGGGAGGGAGGAAGAAAGAGGGAGGGAGGGAGGAAGAGAGAGAGGGAGGGGGAAGAGAGAGAGGGGGGGAAGGTGGAGGGGGGGGGGGAAGGTGGAGGGGGGGAAAGGTGGAGGGAGGAAAGGTGGAGGGAGGGAGGGAGGGGGAGAGAGAGAGAGGGGGGGGGAGAAGGGGGGGAGAGAGGGGGAGATAGAGAGGGAGGGGGAGAGAGGGAGAGAGAGAGGGGGGAGGAAGAGAGGGAGGGAGGGAGAGAGAGAGGGGGGAGGGAGAGAGAGGGAGAGGAGAGAGGGAGGGAGGGGAGAGAGGGAGGAGATG
The DNA here is from genome assembly GCF_062004578.1 of Staurois parvus. NCBI lineage: Eukaryota > Metazoa > Chordata > Amphibia > Anura > Ranidae > Staurois > Staurois parvus. The sequence goes on from NW_028319090.1 coordinate 381,609, forward strand.
GGGGGAGGAGAGACAAAGAGAGAGTCCAAGAGAGAGGGAAAGAGAAATAGAAGAGAGAGAGAAGAAAAAATGGGGGAAAGAGAAGGAGAAAGAGGGAGAGAGAGGGCAAGAGAATGAGAAAGGGAGAGAGAAGGAGATAGTAGAGAGAATGAGAAAGAGGGAATGAGAAGGAAGAGAGAGTGAGAGAGAAAGAGGAGAAGAACAGAGAGACAGAGAGAGAGGAGAGAGGGAGAGTGGCAGTGAGAATGGAGTGAGAGAGAAGAGGGAGGGAAAGAGAGACAGAGAAAGAGAGAATTGGGGGGGGGGGGTGACAGAGGGAGAGAGACAGTGGGGAAGATGAGAGAGAGGAGAGAGAGAAGGGTGGGGGAGGGAGAAGAGGACAGTGACAAAGTCACAGACTCAAAGGGACATGGGAACTCCTGGACTTAACTGGAGACATGCCTGTACTCCATTCCTTTTGCATGGTGCAGGTCAGTGACCAGACCTGAGTCTGTAACTCTCCGTCATATCTCTCTGCTCCATTTTGGTACTATGGGGTTCATTTACTAAAACTGGAGAGTGCGCAGTCTGGTGCAGCTGTGCTTGGTAGCCAATCAGATTCTAAGGTCAGCTCGTCATCGTAAGCTTTAACAAGAAAAAATATAAAAACACTGGAAACTGGTTTCTTTGCAGAGCTGCTCCAGATTTTGCACTCTCTAGTTTTTAGTCAATCATCCGCTATATGTCTATCAGTAAGTATTTGGCATTTTGCAGGGTGGAGTAGGACCTGGATTTTGTGCAGTTGGCCGGTGTGTACATGGATTGCATGTACACACCATGTAGATGAAAACCAAGGATCCCTTTACTATGCACAAGTTTGCTTGAAATGTTTAATAGTTTATGGCAGTGTGCGAAGGGTTATCTGAGAATTTGTAGATGTAGAAATCCCATGTCCTCATTTACATTATCCCTCATATGGTACCAATCATTGCAACACCTCCTAAACCCTTTATATTATGATTTGCCAATAATAATTTCCTAAGACTTTTTACTTCCATCCCCTTCTCACCATTCAATCTATAATAGCTCCTCAAATGCTGTGGCAATGCCAAACCAACAAGAAGCTTAACTGAATTTGAGAGAGAGACAGAGAGAAAAGGGAAAAGAAGAAGAGAGAAGTGGGAGAAGAGAAGAGGAGAAGAGAAGGAGAGAGAAGCAGGAGTGAGAGAGAGAAGCAAGAGAGAGAAAACAAGAAAGAGAGAAGGGGAGGAGAAGAGAGAGAGTGATAAAGAGAGAAGAGAGACAGAGAGAGAAGAAAGGGTGAGAAAGAAAAGAGTGAAAAAAGAAAGAGGGAGAAGGTGAAGAAGAGATGGAGAGTGAAAAAAGAAAGAGGGAGAAAGAGAAGGGAAAAGAGATGAGGGAGAAAAAGAAGAGCAGAGAAGAACTGGGAGCAAAAGAAGAGGAAAGAGAGAGGAGAAGGGAAAAAAAGAGGAAGAGAATGTAAAAAAAGAAAGCAAGAGTGGGAGAAGGAGAAGGAGAAAAAGAAGAGGAAAGGGAAAAAAGAAAGGGAGAAGGGAAGAGACAAAAGAAAAGATGGAGAAAAAAGAAAAGCAGAGAACAAAGGGGAGCAAGAGATGAGAAACAGAGAGGAGAAGAAAAGAAAGAAGAGGAAGAGAAAGTGAAAAAAGAAAGAGAAAAATAGATAGTAAAAAAAGAAAGAGGGAGATTGAGAAGAGAAGGGGACAAAAGAAAGTGAGAGAGAGGGAGAAGAGCAGAAAAGAAGGGGGAGCAAAAGAAGAGGAAGAGAAGAGAAGGCGAAAAAGAAAGCAAGAGGGGAAGAAGAGAGTGAAAAAAAGAAAGAGAAGAAGAAGAGAAAAGAAAGTAAACAAAAAGGAAAGAGAGAGGGAGAAAGAGAAAGTGAACAAAGAAAGTGAGAGAGGGAAAAGGAGAAGAAGAAGAGAGTGAAAAAGGAGAGAGCATGAGGGAAAAGAGAAGAGGAGAAAAAGAGAAGAGCAGAGAAGAAGGTGGAACAAGAGAAGAGGAAGAAAAGGGAAGGAAAGGGAAGGGAGGATAGAGGGAGACAGAGAAGAGAAAATAGAAGAGGAAGAGAAGAGCAGAGAAGAAGGGGGAGCAAGAGAAGAGAAAAGAAAGACAGTGGAGAAGGAGAAAGTGAAGAGAAGGTGAATAAGAAAGTGAGAGAGGGAGAAGAAAAAGAAGAAAAGGAGAGTGAAAAGAAGAGAGAGAGGAAGAAGGAGAAGGGAAAAGAGAAGAGCAGAGAAGATGGAAGAGCAAGAGAACAGAAACGAAAGAGAGGAAAAAGAGGCAGAGGAGAGGAGAGGAGACAGAGGTATAAGAAGAGGGGCTGAAAGAGAACAATAGAGTACAATGGTTGGAAGGGGGCAAGAGAGAGAGACTGAACAATACAGTGAAATGGGAAAAGGAAAGAGATCTGTAGGAAAGGTGTAGAAGATACTGAGAGATGGAAAAGGAGAAACAAACAAGAAGAGAGAAGAGGGAGATATAAATAAATGGAGGGAAGGGTGTGATAAACCCCGGGGGGCAATATGCAGGCAGCGAGAGCGATCAATCACTTTCACCGAGGGGCGAGTTGGGCGCAGGAATCTGCTGCATTTCATTCCTTATTTAAGAGCCTGTTAATGAAATGTGACCAGGCGTGCATATACACCATACATTACTGGGGGAGGCGGTTGCTGATCACTAATGCGCAGGGGGAGGAGCTATTATTAAAAGTGAGATGGACATTAATTAACCCCATGTCTCTCCTCCCTGCAAAAGCCTCACTGTCTGCGATTCTTGGAGAGGAACCCCGCTGCCTCCTTCCAGCCTTCCAGGGGTTAATGTGCTCCTTCCAGCCGTCGTTTGGCGGGCGGTAATTTTGCGCAGAGTTATGAGAGGTTCCAGTTAACTTTCTCATTTGGCTTAATGGGCCCCATCCCCAGAAACATGTGTAATGAATCCAATTAGAGGCAGTTAGGGACTTTTTCAGTTCACCTAAGTGTTTCATTTTGGCTGTTTATATAATTGCGGTAATCGCAGATTCGCTCCCTATGCGCTCCCCAGCCATCTGCTGTTTGTATATAGCGGCCCTGCTGGGGGAGCAGGAGGGAAGGGCTCTGGGACATGGCGGAGGAGTCAGACGTGACAAAACTGAAATTGCACCCTCCAACTCACCTCCACACTGAATGAAAGACATTCGGACATTTCCACTTGTTTTAAGAAAGTTATAAGCAGAGGACCTTTCAGGGGGACTGAAGGGAACTCCGACCCAGGGGCGGACTGACCATTTGGAAACTCGGGCACTGCCCGAGGGCCCGGGATTGGTAGGGGGCCCCATGAGATGCCCCTGGTACCTCCTTTTTCATAGGCTTTTTTGAGTTTGGGCAAGGACACAGGGGCCCCATGATCCCCTATTGCCCGGGGGCCCCATGAGTTGTCAGTCCGCCCCTCCTCCGACCAATGATAAAATGAGGGGTCAGGGGTGGATATAGTCAGTAAGGGGGCCCTGTGAGAGAACCACTTTTAGGTCCCCATTCATGTGGATGGGTAGATAGATAGACAGACAGATAGAGTGAGCCACAATTTTAACGCCCCGAATCCTTACCCCCTTTAGCTGCTGAGACAGCAACCAAAGGTGTACACATGCCGCGGCTGGAATTAAACCCCTAGTTGCTGTTGGTGGGTGCTGCCACCTGCCAATCATGACCCATCAAGTAAATGGGGGCCACTCTGCAAGCGCCCCCGCAACTGCATGCTTCTGCAGGGTCCAAGGGGTTAAAGCAGGTGGTGAGAAAACAACACAACCCGACCTGCTGTAATCCTTTGGCTGCAAGTGGCCTTGTTCACTTGAATGGGTCATGCTTGGCAGGTGCTACACCCACCAACCATGACAGGTTGTATAACTCCTGCTGCGGCATGTGTACACCCCTGGCCACTGTAGCTAAAAAGAGGTGCAGTTGTAGCGAGGGTGGTAAAAACGCATCTTAACTATAAGGTTTTACTACCCCCCCCCCCAAACTGCAAATACCTGCTTTCACGCTGATGCGCTGCAGTTTACCCACACTATGGGTACAGTTCAGTGCACCCAGGGCCAAGGATTAGGGGATACCATCAGTCGTCCTGTACAGGGCCCAGGCCAGCAGGAGGGCCCAGGCAGCTGTGTGAATCGAATGTAGGCAGGGACAGTAGGGTTAATTACCGGAACTGATTCTTTGTATGGCTCTCTCTGCAGCAGCTGAAAGTTGGCTTCTTCTTTCCTCTCCGCTGCCGCAGAGAGTGCTATACAGGGGATCGGTTCTAGTAATTGCCCCCCTGGCTGCACCCATTACCATCCCTGAGCACATTATGTTTCCCCTTGCTGCCCAGGCCCCCCTGTGTTCCCCAATCCACTCAGTGCTGCCGGCTTCCCTCCTCTCCTTCTCACCGGCAACAGCAAGCACACAATAGGATCCTTCAGGATGGAGAGTGAGAGAACGATCCAGTAAATATGTCACATTTTCCAGCCCCTTTTGTTCCTGAATGAACACAAAGAGTGATCATTACCCATCATACACTGTGTTCATTCATAACAGAAGCATAGTAAACTGTGTTGGCTGTATGGGGCCCCATGGTTTCTAACAGCAGCCCTGAGTGTACCTGAAGCTTTCCTGCGGGTTTGCTGCGCTTAGCCATAGACTTCTGTTATATCCTGTGTGTGAACGCAGCCCTGTACTATTCTGCCCATTGTATGGCTTCACACTGAGCTGAAGATCTCTTCATCCTGCTGCTGGCCCCACTCTGGAGACTGCTAGCCGGGATAAGAGGTGGGGTGCAGTTGGTGTCACTCGGCATGGGACAGGAGCCGCACTACAGAGGAGGCATCGGCTTATACGGCTGTGGCTCCAACTTTACATGTAGTCCCTCTGCACTGCACTCTGTGTGATGTTCTGGTATGGCGGGTCAGCAAGCCCAGACCGAGATCTACTGGTCACCTGGCTGGGATCTGCTGCTTGCTGACTCCCCCTATAGAGGATGGTGTGAAGGTCGGGGTGGTGGGGGGGATTTAGCTTCAGCACCACAAACAGCACAGAGACAGCCAAACCATCATCTCTGTCCATGGTGCTGAAAGAACAAACACCTCATCTATCAGAAGTAATGCCCCCCCCCCCCCCCATTCACACACTAACATTCTTATACATTTATATAGCTCTGACATATACCGCAGCGCTGTACAGAGATCACTGAGCCAGTCCCATTAGTCTCTGCACCAGAGGAGCTAACACTCTAATGCCCCTCCCCCCACCGTCACATCAGTCTCTGCACCAGAGGAGCTTACACTCTAATGCCCCCTCCCCCACAGTCACACACTATTATTATTATACATGTATATAGCTCTGACACAGGGGCGGACTGAACACTCGGAACTCGGGCACTGCTCGAGGGCCCGGGGTCAGTAGGGGGCCCCATGAGATGCTCCTGGTACCTTTCATAGGCTTTTTTGGGTGTGGTTTGAGCATGGGCGAGGATACAGGGGCCCCATGATCCCCTATTGCCCAGGGGCCCCATGAGTTTTCAGTCCGCCCCTGAGTCTGACTTATACCGCAGCGCTGTACAGAGAACACTGAGCCAGTCACGTCAGTCTCTGCACCAGAGGAGCTTACACTCTAATGTCTCCTCCCCCACAGTCACATCAGTCTCTGTACCAGAGGAGCTTACACTCTAATGTCTCCTCCCCCACAGTCACATCAGTCTCTGCACCAAAGGAGCTTACACTCTAATGTCCCCTCCCCCACAGTCACAAACTATTAATATACATTTACGTAGCTCTGACCTATACCATAGGGCTGTATAAAGAACATTGAGACAGTCTCTGCATCAGAGGAGCTTACACTCTAATGTCCCCCCACCTTCACACACTATTATTATATATTTATATACCTCAGACATATACCGCAGGGCTGTACAGAGAACACTGAGCCAGTCACATCAGTCTCTGTACCAGAGGAGCTTACACTCTAATGTCCCCTCCCCCACAGTCACATCAGTCTCTGTACCAGAGGAGCTTACACTCTAATGTCCCCTCCCCCACAGTCCCATCAGTCTGTGTACCAAAGGAGCTTACACTCTAATGTCCCCTCCCCCACAGTCCCATCAGTCTGTGTACCAGAGGAGCTTACACTCTAATGTCCCCTCCCCCCACAGTCACACACTATTATTATTATAGATTTATATAGCTCTGACATATACCGCAGTGCTGTACAGAGAACACTGACGATGAGTAGGCACTCTGGACAGGCACAACAGCCTGGAGCTCACAGCTTCACCAATATGTCAGCACAGGCGCCCCCTATACCTTTTCTCAGACATGTTTCAGAGGTTGAACCCCATGAGTGATTGTAATGTGAAGCTGTAAGGACAGAGATATAGGACCTATTGATAGGGGGGATATGATCACCATGTATAATACATAAGGGGGGATATGATCACCATGTATAATACATAAGGGGGGGATATGATCTCCATGTATAATACATAAGGGGGATATGATCTCCATGTATAATACATAAGGGGGATATGATCTCCATGTATAATACATAAGGGGGGATATGATCTCCATGTATAATACATAAGGGGGATATGATCTCCATGTATAATACATAAGGGGGGGATATGATCTCCATGTATAATACATAAGGGGGGGATATGATCTCCATGTATAATACATAAGGGGGGGGATATGATCTCCATGTATAATACATAAGGGGGGGATATGATCTCCATGTATAATACATAAGGGGGGATATGATCTCCATGTATAATACATAAGGGGGGATATGATCTCCATGTATAATACATAAGGGGGGGATATGATCTCCATGTATAATACATAAGGGGGGATATGATCTCCATGTATAATACATAAGGGGGGATATGATCACCATGTATAATACATAAGGGGGGGATATAATCTCCATGTATAATACATAAGGGGGGATATGATCTCCATGTATAATACATAAGGGGGGGATATGATCTCCATGTATAATACATAAGGGGGATATGATCTCCATGTATAATACATAAGGGGGGGATATGATCTCCATGTATAATACATAAGGGGGGATATGATCTCCATGTATAATACATAAGGGGGGGATATGATCTCCATGTATAATACATAAGGGGGATATGATCTCCATGTATAATACATAAGGGGGGGATATGATCTCCATGTATAATACATAAGGGGGGGGGGGATATGATCACCATGTATAATACATAAGGGGGGATATGATCTCCATGTATAATACATAAGGGGGGGATATGATCTCCATGTATAATACATAAGGGGGGGATATGATCACCATGTATAATACATAAGGGGGGATATGATCTCCATGTATAATACATAAGGGGGGGGATATGATCACCATGTATAATACATAAGGGGGGATATGATCTCCATGTATAATACATAAGGGGGGATATGATCTCCATGTACAATACATAAGGGGGGGATATGATCGCCATGTACAATACACAAGGGGGGATATGATCTCCATGTACAATACACAAGGGGGGATATGATCTCCATGTATAATACATAAGGGGGGGGATATGATCTCCATGTATAATACATAAGGGGGGATATGATCTCCATGTATAATACATAAGGGGGGGGGGGATATGATCACCATGTATAATACATAAGGGGGGATATGATCTCCATGTATAATACATAAGGGGGGGGGGGATATGATCACCATGTATAATACATAAGGGGGGGATATGATCTCCATGTATAATACATAAGGGGGGGATATGATCACCATGTATAATACATAAGGGGGGATATGATCTCCATGTATAATACATAAGGGGGATATGATCTCCATGTATAATACATAAGGGGGGATATGATCTCCATGTATAATACATAAGGGGGGATATGATCTCCAGGTATAATACATAAGGGGGGGATATGATCTCCATGTATAATACATAAGGGGGGGATATGATCTCCATGTACAATACACAAGGGGGGATATGATCACCATGTATAATACATAAGGGGGGGGGATATGATCTCCATGTATAATACATAAGGGGGGATATGATCTCCATGTACAAGGGGGGGATATGATCACCATGTATAATACATAAGGGGGGATATGATCTCCATGTATAATACATAAGGGGGGATATGATCTCCATGTACAATACATAAGGGGGGGATATGATCTCCATGTACAATACACAAGGGGGGATATGATCACCATGTATAATACATAAGGGGGGGATATGATCACCATGTATAATACATAAGGGGGGATATGATCTCCATGTATAATACATAAGGGGGGATATGATCTCCATGTATAATACATAAGGGGGATATGATCTCCATGTATAATACATAAGGGGGGATATGATCTCCATGTATAATACATAAGGGGGATATGATCTCCATGTATAATACATAAGGGGGGATATGATCTCCATGTATAATACATAAGGGGGATATGATCTCCATGTATAATACATAAGGGGGGGGATATGATCTCCATGTATAATACATAAGGGGGGGGGATATGATCTCCATGTACAATACATAAGGGGGGGGATATGATCTCCATGTATAATACATAAGGGGGATATGATCTCCATGTATAATACATAAGGGGGGATATGATCTCCATGTATAATACATAAGGGGGGATATGATCTCCATGTATAATACATAAGGGGGGATATGATCTCCATATATAATACATAAGGGGGGATATGATCACCATGTACAATACATAAGGGGGGATATGATCACCATGTATAATACATAAGGGGGGATATGATCACCATGTATAATACATAAGGGGGGGATATGATCACCATGTACAATACATAAGGGGGGATATGATCTCCATGTATAATACATAAGGGGGGATATGATCACCATGTATAATACAAAAGGGAGATATGATCTCCATGTATAATACATAAGGGGGGATATGATCGCCATGTATAATACATAAGGGGGGATATGATCTCCATGTATAATACATAAGGGGGGGATATGATCTCCATGTATAATACATAAGGGGGGATATGATCTCCATGTATAATACATAAGGGGGGATATGATCTCCATGTATAATACATAAGGGGGGATATGATCTCCATGTATAATACATAAGGGGGGATATGATCTCCATGTATAATACATAAGGGGGGGGGGATATGATCTCCATGTATAAATACATCAGTGGTTCATATAGTGAACTCGGTGTAGTTATTCCCCCTGAGGTCATCACAGAGGACAAGGGGGCGCTCTTTACGTCTGGAGGAAAAGAGATTTAATCTCCAAACACGGAAAGGTTTCTTCTCAGTGAGAGCTGTGAGAATGTGGAATAGACTCCCTCAAGTGTTGGTTGTTGCCAGATCAGTGGATTGCTGTAGGAAAGTCCTGGATTCTTTCTTGGATACACAGAATATAACTGGATATAACATTTATAGGGAAAGTTGATCCAGGGAATATCCGATTGCCTCTCGGGGGATCAGGAAGGAATTTTTTCCCCTGCAGGAGCAAATTGGATCGTGCTTTGCTGGGTTTTTTTGCCTTCTTCTGGATCAACTGTGGGTGTAGGATTGTAACTTTTTTCTTTTAATGGTTGAACTGGATGGACTTTTGTCTTTTTTCAGCCAGACTAACTATGTAACTATGTAACTATGTATGGTAATTTTTCTCCTTCACTGATGGACACTGATAGGCTGTAAAGTAAAACATGAGCACCTGCCCTTGGTCTATCCATTAAATACATGTCCTTCTACTATGGGGACTCAAATTTGTAGAGTTAGGACCACAGAATATCAGGGTGCCGTGATGTGGCTCTGTGGCTTACGTATGTATTTGCAAATATGTGCTAACTAAACCCCTGTTTTTAACGCATACTGTTAGACGGGTCAATTTGGTTGTTGGCAAGCTGGCTGGCGAGTTGTTTTTTTGAACACTTTTTTAATTTTTATTTTATACTGGCTTTGATAGGCTGCACTGATGGGCACTGATAGGTGGCACTGACTGGCAGCACTGATGGGCGGCACTGATGGGCAAAGGTGGCTGGCACCCTATCGATACATTGTGTGTCATGATATCCATACATTGTGTGTCATGATACTGATACATTGTGTGTCATGATACTTATACATTGTGTGTCATAATATCCATACATTGTGTGTCATGATACTGATACTTTGTGTGTCATGATACTGATACTTTGTGTGTCATGATACTGATACTTTGTGTGTCATGATACTGATACTTTGTGTGTCATGATATCGATACATTGTGTGTCATGATATCCATACACTGTGTGTCATGATACTGATACATTGTGTGTCATGATATCCATACACTGTGTGTCATGATACTGATACATTGTGTGTCATGATATCCATACACTGTGTGTCATGATACTGATACATTGTGTGTCATGATATCCATACACTGTGTGTCATGATACTGATACATTGTGTGTCATGATATCCATACACTGTGTGTCATGATACTGATACATTGTGTGTCATGATACTGATACATTGTGTGTCATGATACTGATACATTGTGTGTCATGATATCAATACATTGTGTGTCATGATACTGATACATTGTGTGTCATGATATCGATACATTGTGTGTCATGATACTGATACTTTGTGTGTCATGATACTGATACATTGTGTGTCATGATACTGATACATTGTGTGTCATGATATCCATATACTGTGTGTCATGATACTGATACATTGTGTGTCACGATACTGATACATTGTGTGTCACGATACTGATACATTGTGTGTCATGATACTGATACTTTGTGTGTCATGATACTGATACATTGTGTGTCATGATATCCATACATTGTGTGTCATGAATGATATCCATATACTGTGTGTCATGATACTGATACATTGTGTGTCATGATACTGATACATTGTGTGTCATGATACTGATACTTTGTGTGTCATGATATCCATATACTGTGTGTCATGATACTGATACATTGTGTGTCATGATACTGATACTTTGTGTGTCATGATATCCATATACTGTGTGTCATGATACCGATACATTGTGTGTCATGATACCGATACATTGTGTGTCATGATACCGATAAGGATCATGCAGGGCACTCTCTGGATCACATGGGGCCCCATCCATTGTATATGCTCATTGTTACAGATATACGTTCCATGTATAGCTCTAGATTAATATATACACTGCCTGGCCCCCTGGGTTCCCGGGGCCCGGATCTCCCCAGCTGAAGCAGACTGCGTCCCTCTAAAATGCGTCCCCCCTGGACCATCGCACAGATGCTTTGACACATTTCGAAAATGCGCAATCATGCTTGCTGGAAGACAGCCAGTCACAAGGGGCGATGCGTGGCTGTGCGCCAAACGGCCTGTTAACCCTTTCTGCAAGAGATAGATGGAAAATTCCACTGCGCTGGGATCCCGTGTGTCACGCCGTCACGGTGATCACATGATTAGGAAAGGTCCCGATCGAAAGAGGAGATTGGGACCTTTCTGTGAGTACCGAACATGTGTGCTGGGAGCATGCAGGGCGCGCACTCTCAGCATGTATGTTTTTTTTAACCACTTGCCTACCAGGCACTTATACCCCCTTCCTTACTAGGCCAATTTTCAGCTTTCAGCGCTGCCGCACTTTGATTGACAATTGCGCGGTCATGCGACATTGTACCCATATGAAATTTTGATCATTTTTTTCTCACAAATAGAGCTTTCTTTTGGTGGTATTTAATCACCACTGGGCGCTTTACTTTTTGCGCTATAAATAAAAAAAGTGCAAAAAATTTGAAAAAAAAAAAAGTTTATTTGTTTCTTTTATAAAATTTTTCAAACAGGTATTTTTTCTCCTTCACTGATGTGCGTTGATGAGGCAGCACTGATGGGCACTGATAGGCGGCACTGATGGGCACTGATAGGCAGCACTAAAGGGCACTGATAGGCAGTACTAATGAGGTGGCACGGATAGGCGGCACTGATAGACAGCACTAATTAGGGGTCACGGATAGGCGGCACTGATATGCAGCACTGATAGGCGACACTGATAGGTGACACTGATTATGGGTACTGATAGACGGCACTGACTGGCATCACTGCTGGGCACTGACTGGCGGCACTGACTGGCACAACCCCTGGGCACTGACTGGTGGCACTGACTGGCAGCACTGCTGGGCTGCACTGGTGGGTGGCACTGGTGGGCAGCACTGGTGGGTGGGCACAGGTGGGTGGCACTGGTGGGCACAGGTGGGTGGGCACAGGTGGGTGGCACTGCTGGGCACATGTAGGTGGCACTTCTGGGCACAGGTAGGTGGCACTGCAGAGTGGCACAGGTGGGTGCACTGCTGGGCACAGGTGGGGGCACTGCTGGGCACAGGTGGGTGCACTGCTGGGCACGGGTGGGCGGAGCTAGTGGGCGCACTGCTGGGCGGAACTTGCGGGTGTCACTGCTGGGCACCGATCATCAGGGCACTGATCATCAGTGCCCTGATGATCGGTGCCGATCCCCGCTCTGACAACTGCCGGTTCTCGGCAGTACTTTCCTCACGATCTGACAGTGTGAGGAAAGTGCAGCCGAGAACCGGCACTTGCATTTCCCTGTGATCAGCGTGTCATTGGACACCGCTGATCACGTGGTAAAAGGCCGGTATGATCGGCCTTTTACCACATCTCGTGATCAGCTGTGTCCGTAGGATCACTGAGATCACAGGGAAATGCAAGTGCCGTAGGATCACGGAGATCGCCGGGTGCGCGCCCCCTGGGGCGCGCAGGAGAGCGCGTTCTGGGGGGACGTCATATGACGTCCACCCAGAACTGGCCGGCCGCAGTGCAGCCGTCATTCGGCTATCTGCGGTCGGCAGGTAGTTAATAGAACACAAATGTGCGGCCGCTCGGCGTCTAGGCCCAGACGCCGGGAGGCCACACATTTGCGTTCTGCCGGCACCAAGAGGTTAAATAGGGACATGTACATTCCAGTGCAGTTTTGGTGTGTTCCAGTACTTTTTTCTCTGCAACCGGAACGAACTGGAACTGCAAGCGCTTGGTATGAACTAGGGGTGGACTGACAACACAAGGAGCCCTCGAGCAATAGGAAATCATGGGGCCCCTTTGTCCTTGCCCACACTCAAACCACACCCAAAAAAGTCTATGAAAGGTACCAGGGGCATCTCATGGGGCCCCCTACTGACCTCGGGCCCTCAGGCAGTGCCCGGGTGCCCAAATGGTCAGTGCGCCCCTGGTGTGAACTATGACATTGACAACCATATCACCTACTTTCTGTGCGTTTTTTGGATGCAGCGCAAAAAAAGGCAACTGAAAATGCATGGAGTGTGAACTGGGCCTGAAACGTTCTTTTTGGATAGAGTAGGGTATGGCTGGAACCCCATTGGGGGGGATTCTCCTTCATTTCCCATCCCCGAGGCTCAGCAGGATACAGCACTACAGTATAGGTTGGCTCTATAGATACAGGCGACTCACCTATATGTCGGCCCCACATGTGGTAATAGAAGGAGATGCAGTAGGACGAAGCTTTGGGTGGTTTCAGTTTAATCAGGGTCACGTTGTACATGGGACTGATAAGCCGCGCCCTGTCCCCCGCCTTCCGCGGCGATGACGCCTCGATGAACATGAAGAAACCTGGAGGAAGAGACCGACTCTGGTAAATTCAGAATGTCTTCACACATTTTTTAAACCCCCCTTTAAAGGGGACCTGTCATCGGATATATTCTTTTAGATCCATGCATGCTCAGCAATATGTCATTGTAGCACTTCTAGGTATTTATTACTTCACAAAGAGATCACAGTACTCCCCCCCCCGACAATGAGCTCATCCACTTTTCTCTCCAGAAGGACAGAACCACCTTTGTTCCGGCATCACCCGGCACCTCCAGCTGTTTGTTCTAGCATTCTATCAACCAGGGATATGAATCTTGTGATGCTAGTGTGACGGGCGAAATTGTCAGGCTGCGGTTCATAGTGACTGGAGATCAATTTGCATCGTTGGATGATGTGATCTGGTCATGACCATATTTACTCAATGAGGCCTCCTAGGACCCGGAGCTGTTTGTGTAAATTCCAGCAGCTGGAAGTCTGAGCTTTTATGATTTAGCCTCATATAGCTGGTTTGTTTGTCATATCAGCAAAGGGCGAACAGGCTGGGTGCTGATCAAACGTGGGAACGTGCAACTGATCTCCAATAGAGGATAGTTGAAAGGAGCTTGGATTACCCCCAGAACTCATTGAAAGTCCACCATGCCAAATAACACCACCAGAGACCTCTATTAATATCATATTCCCATTGAGTCCAACATCATCGGGTAATACCACCCAAATCATCCACTGTGCTCCTCCCAAGACCTCTTGTTCTCTATCTCCCTCGTCACCACCTTCCCATGCTCACCTTCAGAACTTCTTCAGAGCCTCTCCTGTCCTCTGGACTTCTCCAGAGCCTCTCCTGTCCTCCTGACTTCACCAGAGCCTCTCATGTCCTCCTGACTTCACCAGAGCCTCTCATGTCCTCTGGACCTCTCCAGAGCCTCTCCTATCCTCTTGACCTCTTTAGAGCCTCTCCTATCCTCTGGACCTCTCCAGAGCCTCTCCAATCCTCTGGACCTCTCAGGAGCCTCTCCTATGCTCTGGACTTCTCCAGAGCCTCTGGACTTCTCCAGAGCCTTTCCTATCTTCTGGACTTCTCCAGAGCCTCTCCTGTCCTCCTGACTTCACCAGAGCCTCTCATGTCCTCCTGACTTCACCAGAGCCTCTCATGTCCTCTGAACCTCTCCAGAGCCTCTCCTATCCTCTGGACCTCTCCAGAGCCTCTCCTATCCTCCGGACCTCTCCAGAGCCTCTCCTATCCTCTGGACCTCTCCATAGCCTCTCCAATCCTCTGGATCTCTCAAGAGCCTCTCCTATGCTCTGGACTTTTCCAGAGCCTCTGGACTTCTCCAGAGCCTTTCCTATCTTCTGGACTTCTCCAGAGCCTCTCCTATCCTCTGGACTTCTCCAGAGCTTCTCCTATCCTCTGGACTTCTTCAGAGCCTCTCCTATCCTCTGGACGTCTCCAGAGCCTCTCCTATCCTCTGGACTTCTCTAGAGCCTCTCCTATCCTCTGGACTTCTTTAGAGCCTCTCCTATCCTCTGGACTTCTCTAGAGTCTCTCCTATCCTCTGGACTTCTCTAGAGCCTATCCTATCCTCTAGACTTCTGTAGATCCTCTAGGGTTCTCCATAAACTCTAGACTGCTCCAGAGCCTCTCCTATTCTCTGAACTTCTGCAGAACTTCTCCTATTCTCCAGACGTCTCTAGAGCATCTCCTATCCTCTGGACTCCTTCAGAGCTTCTCCTATCCTCTAGACTTCTTTAGAGCCTCTAGGGTTCTCCAGAGTCTCTAGACTTCTCCAGAGCCTCGCCTATTCTGTAGACTTCTCCAGAGCCTCTCCTATCCTCTAGACTTCTCCAGAGCCTCTCCTATCCTCTAGACTTCTCCAGAGCCTTTCCTATCCTCTAAAATTCTCCAGAGCCTCTCCTATCCTCTAAAATTCTCCAGAGCCTTTCCTATCCTCTAGACTTCTCCAGTGCCTCTCCTATCCTCTAGACTTCTTCAGTGCCTCTCCTATCCTCTAGACTTCTTCAGAGCCTCTCCTATCTTCTAGACTTCTCCAGAGCCTCTCCTATCCTCTGGACTTCTCTAGAGTCTCTCCTATCCTCTGGACTTCTCTAGAGCCTATCCTATTCTCTAGACTTCTGTAGAGCCTCTGGGGTTCTCCATAAACTCTAGACTGCTCCAGAGCCTCTCCTATCCTCTGAACTTCTGCAGAACTTCTCCTATTCTCCAGACGTCTCTAGAGCATCTCCTATCCTCTGGACTCCTTCAGAGCTTCTCCTATCCTCTAGACTTCTTTAGAGTCTCTAGGGTTCTCCAGAGTCTCTAGACTTCTCCAGAGCCTCGCCTATTCTGTAGACTTCTCCAGAGCCTCTCCTATCCTCTAGACTTCTCCAGAGCCTCTCCTATCCTCTAGACTTCTCCAGAGCCTCTCCTATCCTCTAAAATTCTCCAGAGCCTCTCCTATCCTCTAGACCTCTCCAGAGCCTTTCCTATCCTCTAGACTTCTCCAGTGCCTCTCCTATCCTCTAGACTTCTTCAGTGCCTCTCCTATCCTCTAGACTTCTTCAGAGCCTCTCCTATCTTCTAGACTTCTCCAGAGCCTCTCCTATCCTCTGGACTTCTCTAGAGTCTCTCCTATACTCTGGACTTCTCTAGAGCCTATCCTATCCTCTAGACTTCTGTAGAGCCTCTAGGGTTCTCCATAAACTCTAGACTGCTCCAGAGCCTCTCCTATCCTCTGAACTTCTGCAGAACTTCTCCTATTCTCCAGACGTCTCTAGAGCATCTCCTATCCTCTGGACTCCTTCAGAGCTTCTCCTATCCTCTAGACTTCTTTAGAGCCTCTAGGGTTCTCCAGAGTCTCTAGACTTCTCCAGAGCCTCGCCTATTCTGTAGACTTCTCCAGAGCCTCTCCTATCCTCTAGACTTCTCCAGAGCCTCTCCTATCCTCTAGACTTCTCCAGAGCCTCTCCTATCCTCTAGACTTCTCCAGAGCCTTTCCTATCCTCTAGACTTCTTCAGTGCCTCTCCTATCTTCTAGACTTCTCCAGAGCCTCTCCTATCCTCTAGACTTCTCCAGAGCCTCTCCTATCCTTTAGACTTCTCCAGTGCCTCTCCTATCCTCTAGACTTCTTCAGAGCCTTTCCTATCCTCTAGACTTCTCCAGAGCCTCTCCTATCCTCTAAACTTCTACAGAGTCTCTCCTGTCCTCTGGACCTCTCCTATCCTCTGGACTTCCGTAGAGCCTCTAGGCTTCTCCAGAGCTTCTCCTAACCTTTGGAACTCCTTTCCCTAATCTGTCCAGTTATACCCTACTCTGTCCACCTTTAGAAGATCCCTGAATACTCATCTCTGTACTTTGACCTCAGCTCATCCTCCACAGTTTTTGCCTTTTGTACCACTTGCTCCTCCCTTTTAGGTTGTAAGTTCCACGGGCAGAGCCCTCCTGACCCTCCTGTGTTCAATTGTATTGTAACTGTCCTGTCTGCCTGTTTTTCTGGACAAACCTGCACAACAACAATACTAATTTTATTTGAAAAAGTGAAATCCAACACTTTTCAATGTACTTTTGGGGCAACAAAGTAAATATAAAATCTGAACATGTATTATTTCATCATTTCATGCAAAAATGGAATACCTTTACTTTAGAATGATGTTTGAGCTTGGTGGTTCCTTACAACCACCAATCAAATGTGAGCCCGCCCCTAAATGTGATTGGTACTACAGAGGAGGAAAAAAAAACGCTACAATCCGAATCGAAGAAATGGCAACTTCATTGGATTTAAAGGGCATGTAAATCCGAACAAAGAACTTCTCTTATTTGCTGCCTTTCGGTCTGTTGAATACAACATTGTAAAACATTTTGTTATCTCTGCTCAATAAGTGCCGAAAAAATCCTTGTTGATCCTGCCAGAAATCATAAGCGCTAATAACGTCTTGTGCTGCCTGCCTGTGGTGCAATGGCGGGGATTTTTTTCAGTGAAAACGCGGGGGAACGCAGATCTGGCACCTCCAGCGCTGAATGTATTTAATGGCAAATGGAGGGGGTGTGTGTTGGAAGGTCTATTGATGCTGTCTGCTGGGGGATCTATTGATTCATTTTTGCATAAAGGCTTATTGTTTCTGGGGAGGTCTGTTGTTGCCGATGGGGATCTATTGTTGCTGGGGGGCAATTACTGCTGGAAGGGATCTACCGTGAAAGGAAAGGTCTATTGTTGCTGGCTGCTTGAGAGTCTATTGATGCTGACTTCTGAAAGATCTGCTGTTGCTGTTGGGGGTCTACTCTTGTTAGAGTGGTATTTTGTTGCAGGGGGGCATTGTTGCTGGGGGAATCTATTGTTGCTTGGGGGGTCTATTGATGCTGTCTGCTGGGGGATCTATTGTTAATGGAGGGGATCTGTCTTTGCATGGTGGTCAATTGTTGCTGGGGAGGTCTGTTGTTGCTGCTGGGGGTCTACTGTTGCTAGGATGGTATTTTGTTGCAGGGGGGCATTGTTGCTGGGGGAATCTATTGCTGCTGGATGCGGAGGATCTATTTTACTGCTTTTCTTGTTATTAACAAATTCCATATAAATTAATTAGCAACACAAAATAATACTGTGCTCTGTCTATTCTAAAAGGAGCAGTACTGGGAGGTGGGTAGGGGGGGGAACCAAGGGACGGTGCACGGAGGTGGGTAGGGGGTGGAACCAAGGGACAGTGCTTGGAGGGGGGTAGGGGGTGGAACCAAGGGACAGTGCTTGGAGGTGGGTAGGGGGTGGAACCAAGGGACAGTGCTTGGAGGTGTGTAGGGGGGGGGGAACCAAGGGACAGTGCTTGGAGGTGGGTAGGGGGTGGAACCAAGGGACAGTGCTTGGAGGTGGGTAGGGGGTGGAACCAAGGGACAGTGCTTGGAGGTGTGTAGGGGGGGGGAACCAAGGGACAGTGCTTGGAGGTGGGTAGGGGGTGGAACCAAGGGACAGTGCTTGGAGGTGGGTAGGGGGTGGAACCAAGGGACAGTGCTTGGAGGTGGGTAGGGGGTGGAACCAAGGGACAGTGCTTGGAGGTGGGTAGGGGGTGGAACCAAGGGACAGTGCTTGGAGGTGGGTAGGGGGTGCAACCAAGAGATGGTGCACAGAGGTGGGTAGTGGGTGGAACCAAGGAACGGTGCTTGGAGGTGGGTAGGGAGTGGAAATAAGGAATGGAGCACGGAGGTGGGTAAGGGGTGGAACCAAGGGACGGTGCTCAGAGGTGGGTAGGGGGTGGAACTAAGGGACGGTGCTCAGAGGTGGGTAGGGGGTGGAACCAAGGAACGGTGCACAGAGGCTGGTAGGGGGTGGAACCAAGGGACAGTGGACAGAGGTGGGTAGGGAGTGGAACCAAGGGACAGTGTTCAGAGGTTGGTAGGGGGTGGAACCAAGGGACAGTGTTCAGAGGTGGGTAGGGGGTGGAACCAATGGACGGTGCACAGAGGTTGGTAGGGGGTGGAACCAAGGGACTGTGCTCAGAGGTGGGTAGGGGGTGGAACCAAGGAACGGTGCACAGAGGTGGGTAGTGGGTGGAACCAAGGGACAGTGGACAGAGGTGGGTAGGGGGTGGAACCAAGGGATGGTGCTCAGAGGTGGGTAGGGGTGGAACCAAGGGACAGTGGACACAGGTGGGTAGGGGGTGGAACCAAGTGCCGGTGGACAAAGGTGGGTAGGGGGTGGAACCAAGGGACAGTGCTTCGGAGGTAGGTAGGGGGTGGAACCAAGGAACGGTGCTCGGAGGTGGGTGGGGGGGAAGGGGCAGAGACAAGAAGTGACTCAGAAGGGGGAGCTCCTGCACCCATTCTCTTGGAAAGCCCTGTGCACTGGTATCAGTTCCATTTTTCTCAGTTATCTCTGCATACTATAGAACTCTCCCCTGTATGTTATAGAATAACAAAGAGGGGGTGTAGCATAGTCTTGTCTTAGGGTGACAATGTTCCGCTTCATCAATACAGTAAAGCAAGAGCGTGTAGTCACCCTAGGACAAGGAAGTGTGTTATTGTCAGGACCAACGGGTAAAAATATAGCGAAAAATGCCTGTAAAAAAGAAAAGTAAGGCAGCCACCATGGCTGAGGGCTGATAATCTGCAATATATTTCTTTTTTGTTCCTGCGTGGCTCCCATCGAGAACTTTCCCAACAGCGATATTCTCCTAACAGCCAGCCTCGGCTCATTCGGTTGTTCACAGATGTTGGCTCGCTCCTACAGCCGCGATTCCAAAAACCCGATCGCCATTGGGAGCGAATGTGAACATCAGAGAGACGGCCAGTCCTGGGGACCCCGGTGTGAAATCTCTGCCATGTTGTCACCATTCTAAGGAACAATGGTCCTGAACTCCTCCGCAGCAGCCAAGGCCGTATGTGTGGGTTTAGTCGAACGCCTGGATCGAGAACGATGGCTCAGCTCACAGGGATTGGAGGGGAAATAAATCCAAATGGATTCTGCTTTGGACCCAATTTGTTGCCTTCAATCTTGTAACCGTTACAATCTGTGTCTCGGTTTTGGACTCTTTGCCCATTTTTGTTACCATGTAGCTCAGTAGAAATGTGCAGAACGAAAAAATTACTTTTGTTTCGGATCGATTCATCAAGTTGCTAATTTTTGTTTCATTGCATTCAGTTTTATTTATTCATTTTTGAATGGATTCGAAGTATTCGAATCAAATTCGAATCAAATTCAAAATCGAAAATATTGAATCAATCTGAGTTCATTGTGAAGAACAGCTAGTTCTATTCTATTCGAAAATTTGAATTTCAGAAGACGGTTATAGTCTTTCTGTTCTGTTGTAGTCTATTGTATTTTAACCTATTCTATTCAGATCTATTCTTGTATTTTCTTTTCTATTCCTTTATTTTCTATTCAATTATTTTCTATTCTATTCCTAGATTTTCTATTCTATTCTATTGTATTCTATTTTATTTTCTATTCTGTTCTTTTACTCTATTCTGTTTTTTATTCTATTCTTTTTGAAATTCATATTTCGGAACACAGGTATATTTAGTCTATTCCTGTATTTTCTATTCTTTTTTTTTCTTCCAAAAATATTTTATTAATATAAGAATAGACAAGATAGCATATAGAGCATACACTTTTCTATTCTATTGTATTCTATTTTATTTTCTATTCTGTTTTTTTACTCTATTCTATTCTGTTTTTTATTATATTCTTTTTGAAATTCATATTTCGGAACACAGGTATATTTATTCTATTCTGTTTTTTTACTCTATTCTATCCTGTTTTTTATTCTATTCTTTTTGAAATTTATATTTTGAAACACAGGTATATTTACTCTATTCCTGTATTTTCTATTCTATTGTATTCTATTTTATTTTCTATTCTGTTTTTTTACTCTATTCTATTTTTTTTATTCTATTCTTTTTGAAATTCATATTTCGGAACACAGGTATATTTATTCTATTCTGTTTTTTTACTCTATTCTATTCTGTTTTTTATTCTATTCTTTTTTAAATGCATATTTTGGAACACAGGTATATTTACTCTATTCTGCTTCATTCTATTCTTTTTTTTAAAATTCTGTTTTATTCTATTCTTTTTTTTAATTATTATTATAATACAGGATTTATATTATTATTATATTATACAGGATTTATATTAGTATTATATTATACAGGATTTATATTATTATTATACAGGATTTATGGCACCAACAGTTTGCTCAGCACTTTACAATATAACGGGAGACAATACAGCAACAATACAGTTCAATACAAGAGGGATAGGAGGGCCCTGATCCTGGGAGCTTACAATCTAGGAGGGAGGGGCTAGTGGTACAAAAGGTAGTAACTGTGGGGGATGGACTGGTAGGAGGAATAGAAGATTCCATTATTAGCTGAGGGCAGGATAGGCTTTCTGAAGAGACAGGTTTTCAGAGATCGCCTAAAAGTGGGCAGAGCTTTATTTTTTATTCTATACTGTTCGGTTTTACTCTATTCTATTCTTTTTCGAATTTCAGAAGACATCTATATTCTTTCTATTTTATTCTATTAATTTTTTAACTTCTATTCTATTCCTTTCTATTCTTTTCTTTTCTATTCTATTCAGTTTTCTTTTATTCTTTTCACAATTTGAATTTTCAGAGGATGGCTCTATTCTAACACTAATACACATAGTCTTTGAAGGATATAAACAATAGTCGGCAATAATGTTTATATTTCAAATTTGATTTCCTTTTCAACTTTGAGTCGAATTTTAGACAAAATGTCGAATTTTGGACAAATTTTTGTTTCGCTATTTCAGATTGGTTACTATTGTCATTTGGAAATTCGGATACATCTAAATCTTCAAATAAGGAACATATTGTCCGAATTGTGATTCAGAATTAAATGAACTGCACATGTCCAGTGCTCAGGGCTGTACCTAGGGCAGGGGTAGGCAACCTGCGGTTGCCTACCTCTCCAGCTGTTGCAGGACTACAAGTTCCATCATGCCTCTGTAAGTCATAGTTGTAACTGTCAGTTTTGTAATGTTGCAATGCCTCATGGGAAATGTAGTTCCACAACAGCTAGAGAGCCACGGGTTGCTTACCCCTGACCTAGGGGGATAGGGCTCTATAGCAGGGGTGGACTGACAACTCATGGGGCCCCCGGGCAATAGGGGATCATGGGGCCCCTGTGTCCTTGCCCAAACTCAAAAAAGCCTATGAAAAAGGTACCAGGGGCATCTCATGGGGCTCCCTACTGACCCCGGGCCCTCGGGCAGTGCCTGAGTTTCCAAATGGTCAGTCCACCCCTGCTCTATAGAGGGCCCCCATGCCCCTTAGATCTGCAACAGGAAGGCAATTCCTCATTGGATACGAAACCGTGTATATAAATAGAAAAAAAAGGAACCAAACAGACTTTGCGGGTACATAGGAGACCACGCTTGCAATAAAACATTTATCATATACTTTACTACATATATAAAGTCATATAAAATCCAAACATGACATAAAATAAGAACAAAAGCTGTTTTCTATTCATTCCTCCTCATGCATAGCAGAGATTACTATCAAATGTTTACCACCCTACTGGCCTGTTGTTGTATATACATGTGTTGTCAGGAATGGATTCAGCACTGGTGGTGGGACTCTCCTGCCGTGTGGGCTGCAGTACCAGAGCTGACCAGCGGGTGCTCTCAGCACTGGTGGTGGGACTCTCCTGCCGTGTGGGCTGCAGTACCAGAGCTGACCAGCGGGTGCTCTCAGCACTGGTGGTGGGACTCTCCTGCCGTGTCTTAGCAGCCAGAAGCTCACAATCAGCCAAACCTGGGGCTGATTACAGAAAGGTGTATATAAGGCATGACCAGGCCTGTGCTCTGGGCCTTGGTGTATGTTTTCCCATGAGCCCCTGTATCCTGTTCCTAGTTCCTGTGAGAAGATACCTTGTTGCCGACCCTGCCTGATCCTGATTCCTGTTGACCGTCTCCTGTTCTGACTACTGGCTCATCCCTGACCATCCTTCTGCCTGATCCTCTGTACTGCGCTGTCCGTGAGTTACTGAACCCGGCTTGTGACCTTGACCATTCTCTGCCTGCTCCTTTGATACCTTGCTGCCCGCACGTTGCTGACTTGGCCCGTCTGACCACGCTCACTACTCTGCCATCCATCCATCCTGCACGGATCCAGCCGTACCTGCACATACCTCTGGCGGATCCCTCTATCACTAGCAGGTGTACTCAGGGGCCGCGACCTGGTTCCTGTCTGCTCCAAGTCCATCCCCACCATCAGGGGCCCTGGTGAATAGCAGACTGGGACTTAGACTCCGCGCCCTGGGGAATCCTGCCCTGAGGACCGCTAGAGGTACCACCAGGCAGTCGTTACAGAACCCTACGGCCGGCCTGACCATTCCACCTCTCCAGCCCTGACTACGCCTGTGTTCCTGCACCTCCTAAGATTAGTGGAAGGTTAGTTTGCTCACTGTGCGTTTATATATATATCTGGGTGGCTAATAATAACCTGTATTATACTATACCTGAAACCTGCGTTTCCCTGTGTCAGTCCACACCTTTCTGGTCACTCCTTGATTCCTGACATGTGTACTCAATAACATTGGCCAAGTGGTGGATCCTCTTGGGTCAACGCGTTTCACAAATAGCTTCTTCAGGATCACTTTGGGATCAGATGAGGCAGTAGCAGCATTTAACCTCCCTAGCGGTCTGATTATGTCAGTATTTCTGTGCTCAAAGCGGTACATTTTTTTGCATGGAAATATGTAGTTTTTTTATTGTAGGCCTGTAATTCTTAGGAATAACTCACTGAAATCTGTCTGAACAAGAGTCTAGTAAACATCCCGGGGAGGATAAAACTTGAAACACAAAATCATAAATTATAATTTAATAAATAATCATAAAAAAAAATAATATAATAATAAATTTAATTCAATAATATAATCAAACCAAAAACACTGAAATGTGAAATAGAGCGCCAAGTTCGCACATCGCTGAGCTCAGTCGCAGAATCGTTTTCAGTGTCTGATGAGGAATTTCCCCCACCAATCATTATCACTCAATTCTGCAAGTGGTTCTGATTTACTATCGCTGTTCTCTAGCCGGTCTAAAACCGCGTCTGACCTAAAGGGACGCTTTTTGGACGCGATGGACGTTTCTCAGTTTCCAGGCAGAAAGAACAGTAAAAATGCAGGCAGGGCGCCGGACAAAGCACTCGGGACAAAATGTATGTGAAATGGTTTGATACAGGAATGTTATACTATGTGATTTTTGTTTAATAGAAAATGACAGTTTTTAAAATGTTTAAATTTGCCGCCGGTTCTGGCCCCAGTATGTCCTGACGCGCGCAGGGACCGGAACACGGAAGCCGGATGCCGGCATCGGCTGGAGGAGATGGCCGGGGACGCTGCAGGGGACACATCGCGGGAGTGCAGGACAAGGTAAGCGCTGCAGGGAATCCCTGAGCAACGCCGCATGGTAAGCCCGAGTATAGCTCGGGGTTACCGCTTGTGGTGCTGAAACTTTACCCCGAGCTACACTCAGGAATACCTCCAGGGGGGTTAATTAAATAGAAAACAATATTAAAAGAAAATACTTAAAACCAGGGGCGGACTGACCATTTTGAAACTCAGGCACTGTCCGAGGGCCCGGGGTCAGTAGGGGGCCCCATGAGATGCCCCTGGTACCTTTTTCATAGGCTTTTTTGAGTTTGGGCAAGGACACGGGCCCCATGATCCCCTATTGCCCGGGGGCCCCATGAGTTGCTTAAAACTATATCCAAATACAACTTATTGGGACAATTGTTGGCTTCTTCAGGACCACTTTGGGATCATACAAGGATAAAAATATATACAGATACAACCTATTTGGACAATGCCAACAAATATCCAAATATGTTATATTTGTATATATTTTTTTTACGAAGATCCTTCTTTTGTATTTAGTTAAATGTTGCTACTTTCTTGTCTGATCCCAAAGTGGCCTTGAAGAAGCTCTTTGAAAAACGCGTTGACCCAAGAGGGTCCATCACCACTTGGCCAATGTTTATTGAGTACACATGCGTCAGCACCCTGATTTGAACCTGCAACCTCTGCTGTGTCTGTTTCTTTTTGCTGAGCCACCTGAGATGCTGAACAGCTCCCAGGACTATTCTTTGAACACTCTTGTCTAGAAACTTGTTTTTGGAGAAGCTTAACCCTTTCACGTCGGCGCCTCCCAGCCCTTTAAGGGTTCCAGAAGCCAGGAGGCGGGGGCGGGGTTTAGGGTCATGTGACCATTTGGACGCGCCGTCATGGCGGTCACATGATTGGGAAAGATCAAAAGAGGAGATCGGGACCTTTCCGTGAGTACCGGACATGTGCTGGGAGCGCGCGCTCTTGGCACATGTCCTTTTTTAATAGAACGCAAATGTGCAGCCGCTCAGCGTCTAGGCCCAGATACCGAGAGGCCGCACATTTGTGTGCGGCCGGCGTGAAGAGGTTAAACTTTTTGCTCCTCCCATGAACTTCCTATTTAAGCCATGTCTTTGCACTTGTTTGGCAGATTATTGTGCTCTCTGGCCGATATCTCACTCTTGTCACTCCTGCTGCTGTACGTATCTCCACTACCATTTGTCACCGATCTTTGGCTTGTTTCTTGACTACGCTTCTGCTTGATCCCAACCTGTAACCATTCTTTACCGACCTTTGGCTTGTTTCTCGACTAGGGTTCTGCTTGATCCCAACCTGCAACCATTTGTTACTGACCTTTGGCTTGTTTCTCAGCTACGCTTCTGCTTGATCCCAACCTGCAACCATTCTTTGCCGACCTTT